>NW_024570960.1:0-15979 GCF_018345385.1 Vulpes lagopus | reverse complement strand
GCCAGTGACCGTATGAGCGAGGGGAAAAAAAAGGCCCTTTGCGTTTGGGCGAACGCTTTACACCACTACCCCTGGTCACCTGGCCCGCGTGCGCCAGCAGGACCCCCAGAAAAAGGCCGGGCCCCCCGCAAGCCGGGGGTGGATAGAACTGATGCAACTCTCACGAAGCTGGGGTGGAGCCCTCGTACGTGAAATCCAGATCTTCCGGCCAAGCACGATCCTCGGGCGCCTGCCGAATGCGCTGCCTCGCCCGCCCTGGTGGAGCGGCGGCGCGGCAGCTCTGCGCTTCGGGGACTTTCGTTCGGATCGAAGGGCGGGGCGCCGCAGCGCCTGAACGGCGAACTGCAACGGAGAAGGGCCCGGCACACGGCGCATCTTCCGCCGCATGTAATTCAGTGTAATTTTTTTTGTTGTGCACCGTGAATAAAGTGGGAGCGGTTCTTGCCGCCTGCGGTGCGAACCCTCTCACCCTCCTCCCGGCCGGGTTGCCCGAGTCCATGGCGCACCTGGAAGACAAAAATGGCATGGACATGCGAGTGTATGTTGTGATCCCTCCAGCGCGCGGCCTGTTGACCCTGGCCGGGCCAGCCTTACCATGGACGCACGGTCTGGGAAACGGCAATCCCCTGGGTCGTAGGCAAGGCCCGCCAGGGGCCTGCTGCTGGGACTTCTGGCGGCATCTACTACGGCGATTCCGCCGCATGTTTCGTCGCGGCCGACCGAGCGGGTGGAACTCCCACAACGCATTCATGCCGCCATCCCCGCGCGTGGGCGAGATGCCCGGTGCTGCGCTTTCTCAACGACCTCGGAAGATTTTTGGGCCTGCAGGGCATGGGGCGGCAGCGGGCTGAGGTCATGGGGCGACTGACGAAACGGTTTTAAAATCCTGGGGTTGCCGCGCGTCCCTGTCGCGGCATTGGGGCGCAGGCACATATGGCATGCGCCTTTTTTGCGCCCGACCGACCATGAGCAACGCCCGGATAGCCCCCCTCTTCCCTGACCGGCAGCTGCCTGTGCGGCGCCATCCCCTATGAACTGGGGTTTTTCCCCAAAGGGCCCCAAGGCCGTGTCGCCACTGCCACTGCCGCATCTGCAAAGGCCCACGGCGCCGCATTCGCCCCTACGGCGCGTGCCGGCAAAGGCCCTGGTTTTTCACCCAGGGCCGGGAGCAATTGCGCCCCTTTTGGGCCTCATCGCCCGGCATCACGCGCTGCTTTTGCCAGCAATGCGGCTCATCGCTGACGTGGCACAGCGCGCATTACGCAGGGGCGCGTGGATCTCTGTTGCTTTGGCCACGCTGGATTCGGAAGGTTTTGTGGTGGGGTGGGCTGCGGCATGTGAATCGATGCGTGGGGGGTTTTGGGGGGGGTGGACTGGGAAGAGGGTTGAATTAAACGGCTGGGGTTTTGGGGTTGGGGACTTCAACCGACCATTTTGCGGGTTATAGGCAGAATCCACGCCCGCAAATGCATTCGAAACGAAACATTGGACCTCGTTTAAACACACCACCTATTTCTCAGATTGAGCCAACGGCAGTTGCGCTGGTCACATTCCCATCAGTCCTCACGGCGGGGCGAGGCGGACATGCTTCTGCAGCCCGGTTTTCTGAACAACACGGAGCTCAACGACATTGCTCTCCCCAGGGCCCAGTCTTCCGTGTCTGTAAGTTCGGCTATCGGCCAGGAGCAGTCGTGCGACTGCTGTTTCCCTTTGTACCGGGTAAGCCGGCATGCCCCAACCACAACGATTGACCTGCGCGTCCCCCCGCCTTTGGGGTATGGGTCCGCCCATCGTCCCCACCTTGCGCTGGCTGGCCTGCCTGCTGGCGTGGCTGCTGCTGTTCGTTCGAACAGGGGGCTCTGCATTCACACGCTGTCGCACCTGCCGCAGACTGGCGTGGCATGGTCCGGTGCGGGCCCAGTGGGACCGAGCCGTCCCCTGCACCGGACCATCCCGCCTGCCCAAAGTGCCGGCGTTTGCCGCGCGGGGATTGGACAGGGCTTTGGGCCCGTGGCGCTGCTCGGGGCCCTGCCCTGGCACTGCGCTGGCATTTCCCATTTTTCAAGCCCTGCGCTCCCCGCCCCAGTGTCTGCGGTGGCTTTGTGTGCGCGTGATCCCCCATCCAAGCCTTGAACCCTTTTTTTGCCGCCCCCCTGCATAAAAGGCCTGGGGCGGTGTTGATTGCATCCGTTCGATTCAAAGGTTTTGCAGGGACTCCTTTCCGCCCGTGCGTTGGGGGCGGCACTTGCTGCCGTGCTCCCCACCTGGTTTTCTGTTCCTCGCTTGCGCAGCGGGCCCGCCAGCCCTTCCCAATTTTCCCGATGTCCCTGGGGGCCACCGTCACATTACCCCCATTTCCTCTGCCGGCGGTCCGGGGCCCGAGGTGCCGTGGGGCGCCAAGCGCTTGGTTGCGGCGCGCAATGCGCTCTGCCCGACCCCGGTAGCTCCCTCACAACTTAAAACAGCGACGACATCGCCCGTTTGCCGCGGGGCCCCGGGCCCCACACCGCTCAACCAAGTGTTGCGAAGCGCCGGGAATCTTTTGCGGGGACTCGTATGGTCAGTTGCATGTGCGTGGCGACCATTCCAACCCTGCAGTACGTATTAAGGGCCCGTGGTGGTCCCTGACCCGTTTCGCGGCTTCGGGCAGATGCTGGACACGCGCTTCGCCACCAGATCAACGTGCTCCCCGGGGCGCGTTGCCGGCGCATTAGGGTTTTCCCGCACTGCCGGCGTGGTCAAACAATCCACACCAAAGGGGGCCGACGACGAGAGAGCCAGCCCAGGCCCTTCGGAGGAGAGGTCGGCACTGGCTTGGCGCAAGGGGCCCGCCGCGGTCTCAATACCCAGGTTGAAAGGGGCGCGCGGGGGCCTGGAGCTATTACCTGGGGCGGCACCTTTCCCGAAGCAATTTCTGGGTTAAAAGAAAATTCCCCGGCAGCGCAGCGCCCATGCACGCCCAAACACCACGCCAAAACAGTCTTTCGGCATTGCTGTACGTACATGCTCATGCCGACAGCCGCGGGGCTTCATGTTCGGTACGTCGAAACAGTCGTTTCCGATTCCCACCCGGCCGGGCCCTGACGCCGACAATTACGCTGGATGGCGCCGTGTCCCCCAAACCCTCGCAGGCCCTCAATGCCAACCAGCGCGAGCGGGCGGACTTCCAGATTTTGTCGTTCCAGCGCAAGGTGTCGCCGCAGCTCGACTACCGGGGGTTTCGTTGTTCCCCCGGGCTCCAGCCGCATCGATACCTACCCGACCGGAAAGGTGATCTGGTCTATACGGTGTGGGCGTCCAACTCAGGCGCACATAGCGCCTACGGCTGCAAAGCGATGCCAGTTATCAGCTGAACGGAGCGCCACACGCTGCGTTTCCCGGCCCTGTTCCTGCAGCGCGAGCGCCCACGGGGTAGACAACAGCTCTTTAGGTCTTCCCGGCCGACGAAAAGCGGCGCTCGACCCCGCGGTACGCCGCTCACCATCACCGCCCAATTTCGCGCAGCTCCCCGGCACCGGCACGGTGGGCGTGTACTGCAGGCGAATGGAAGCCGAGCGGAAAAACTCACCGTCAAACTACGGTGTGCGCTATGACCTGTGACACCATCGTTAGCGAACAGCAGCTCAGCCCGGCTGGGCGTGACCTACGAAGGTCGAAACCGCACACGCCTTTCATGCCGGTATGCGCGCTATTTCACGCGCCGCCGATGAGAAGTTCGTGCCACGGGCGGTGGATAAATTCTTGGTATACGAACGCGCTGCCGTCGGATGCCAACACCGCCGTGGGGCTCCGAGCGGGTCAACTTTTCGACATCGGGCCTCTCGCACCGTCACGCCAAAACCCGACCCTCGGGCTCGATGCCTACTACCGGGAAAGTGCGCCACCCTCAGGGGCGAGGGCCAGTTCGGCAAAAGCCCCTGCTGTTTCTCGGCGTTCAACTACGAGCGCGGCCCCTATCTACGGCCCTCGAGGGGCTCGGCCAACTACCGCCAGGGAAATTTCGGCGCCTACCTGAAGTAGCGGTCTCGCGGGCCTGGGCAAGGGCTTGGAGACCCGGGGAGTTCAACTTCGATGCCGAGGAGGTGCTAAATCAACAGCAACTGGGTGCACCCCGGAAACACGCCAGCAAACTGACGGTCTCGGGTGGGTGTCGTACCTGCAGGCGGGAACGACCTGGACGGCAAGCGCACTGTTCGGCTCGGGGTTTTCGCCGCGGCTTTTGCAATACCGGGGCATCTGCCCGCCTACTGGCAGTTGAACGTGGGCGCCGCGCGCGACTTCGACTGCAATGGTTGGCAAGTTGGAACGCGTTTTTGTCAGTACTGAACCTGTTTTACCCGAGCTACGAGCTGCGGATGGCACCGGCAATAGGCGTGGGCGCAAACCCCAGTTCGCACCACGGGCACCCTCCTGGTCTCGGTTTAGCAAGGTTCTGAGCATCTTGACGCCTTGGCCAGTTATAGGGGGGGGTGGGTTGATAGGTCAGGTTAAATTTCATTCATGAAGGCCACTGTCGGCCCCGCCCAACTGAAAACCTGTCGTTGGGGGGGGCCGGCCAGCGCTGATGTTCGGTGTCCGCTATGGTGCGTGACCGATAGTTCGAGATGCAACCACACTGCAGCAATCGCTGCGGGGGCACCCCGGCATTTGGGCAGATCTCCGAACAATGGTCCCCGGCTGAGAACTGACGCAGGAGCTTCAACATCGAACATCGGCGGGGGATCGACAGCTGAACTTGTTGGTCGCTGGCTGCAATCTCCAGAATCGGCGTCCACCTCGGCCCGGCCCTTTGGCCCGACGATTCCCCGGGTGCCATCAGGCAAAATCCGGAACATCGGGAAAGCTTTGGCGTCAGGTCTGCCGAGAGGCCCCAAAACTTGAAGAAGGGGAACAGTATCAAGGCACGGGACGAAAAAGGGGCGAGTTCTGGTCGGAACAACGTCCGGCGAACCCAACCCAGTGCGCAGCTACAGCATTGCGAATCTTCTGAGGCCGCCCGGGTTTTGGCCTCGCCCAAAAATTTGCGATTGCGGGTGCCGGCCCCTTTTGCCCCTGCAGACGGTTTGAAAAAGGGCCGGCGGGGCCATCCGCACCTGCACCGACTGGGGGCGGAAAAAACCGTGGGCGACAGCGCGGAATATGTTGAAGAGGCCACCCCCGAGGCACACGAGTGGCGTGTGCGAGAACGAGACGTTCGAACTGTTGTCCGGGTCTCCGTGTCGAGGGCACACACGACGTGCGCGGGTTACCTACATCGCTTGCACCACTGCGTGGAATGCAACTTGGTTGGGTCTTCGCCCAGATGGAAGTGTGAAGCGGGTGATCCCGGCGGCCTTCCCTCGCCAAGTATGAGTGCGTGGGATCAAGACGCGCTGCTCAAATATTGGTCAAAGGGGTTTGCCGGGTTGCATGCAGGCGTATAGCGCAAAAAAAGCGGTCCCCTCGATACCCCAATGCGCCATCGGGCCCAAAACCCCAGCTTGTGAACTCTTTATTCTGGTTCTTAAAGGGGTGGCAGCAAAATTGTGATGGAGTTCAGCCCCAACCCAGTGAATGACTTTTTCACTATCTCTTGATAGTGGCCTTGCCACTTGAAATTTGGGGGGGTGAAGCACCAAAGCGAGGTCGGCATAAACCTTGCTCGTATGCAAGCCGCCCCACCCGGGCAAATTGCTGACCAATTTAAAAACGCCCATGGCCCTTTACCCGGGTATTGTGCCATGGGCATCTTTTTTCGGGGGGCCCATTCATTTGCTTTCCCCAGGTCGAAATCCCGCCTTCCAAGCGGCATTTGTCCGCAGCACATCTGGATTGTTGTTCAGCGAAAACAATATGAGCCGGATAAACTTCAGTGAGCCGCTTAATTTCAAATTCATGCCTGTATTGGTTGTCTATCCATCAATTTTAAAAGCGTACAAATAATCGTTGGTTGCCGACCGTGTATTCTAAAGCGTCAACCAAGGGGGCGGGCAGTCCCCCAGTAAGGGGTTGCTGTTTGCAAAAAGGCAGGCCCATGCGAGTTTGGGCCCTGCTTCAGCTAGCCCCCGGGTTATCGGAGTTGAATCAAGAGGATAAAGGGCGTCCCTTTCGAAATCCACCTCCGAAACGTCAGTTTAACGAACCCCATCCGTTGATAAGAAGCCAAAAGGCCTTGGGAGTTCTGCATGTTGACCGTCTGTGCTTTAATTGCCCGTGCAGCGCCAATCCATGCTGCCCAAAAACCTGCGGCGATGCCGGTGCCAGGACATCCGGAGATTATGAACAGGGGCCTCCCTGTGGTGCATCGATCGTTGAATGCCATGGGGTTTGGTCTGTTTATCGACAGCAACAGTCACCGGCTGCATGAGGCAGAAACCGACCACTTCGGCATCAATTGCCTTTCGAATCATCGGGATGAGAAGTGATGGGTGGCGTTACGGAACGCCGGGCCAAAAGGGAACAGGGCGGCACCATCTTAAAGGGCGTGATTGCGCGGAGTGTGTACATGGCAATTTGCAAATGATTCAGCTTGCGTGAAGTATGGACGGTACAAAGCTGCGAAAGTCGGGCCCCGGCTCCTGTGGAATGCGATGAACGCCGGCTTTGGGGTCGCCAGCGCCTATCCGTGGGCCCTCGTAGCGGATTTCCAGGGGCCGCCTGGGTCACCGTCGGCTGTTAACCTTTAAGTCCCTCGCTGGGCCCGGGTTGAGCCTTGGTGCTCGGGATGCCGGCATGCGACCGTGACTGAATTGAGACCATGGGGCGACAGCAATGCTGCCAAATGCGGGCGCCAGCGGGGCCCTTCGGTTTGGACCCTGGGGCCGCGACCTGCGAAGGTCGCGGCTCCCCGCCACAAGCTGACATTTAAAAGTTTATGCCCGGGGACTGCTCGCGCTCCCAAGGTCTCCACTTTGAGCCCCGTGCATCACTTCGATCCCGGGCGACCCTGAGTCGGGGTGTCATGGAGGGTTAACTGATCCAGCCAACCGTACCTGTATCAATTCAGCAGCGCCCGGACACGCGCAGCCCGGAATGGCGTGGCTGTATGCCCCAGCAAATTTTCAAAGGGGCAGTACAAAGGTTTGTGGCCCCTTCCTGCAATCGACCTTCGCTGCCAGGTCTTCCTGGCGGGGTAGGCCGCCACCCAAACGCGAAGCCGATGCCTTGCGTCGCTGCAACGGCCAGCTCTCGCTGTTGACGCAGGGTAGCGGCTGCGGACCGGCACCCTTTACGCCATTTCTCCCGCTGCTGTCTTGAAAACTGCCCGGGCTGGGCCCTTCAGCGCGCTGAGGGTGGTGATGCAGGGCAGAGATTTCAGCTCGCGCACGTGGCCGTGGCATCCCGGTTTTGGCCGCAAGGAGGGGCGGCAACACCGATGCTGGGGAGTGTGGCCGTTTTGCGGGTGTTTAAAGCAACTGTCTTCTGAGGACCCCGGTGGAAGACGATGGAAAAGGGAAAAAGTCTTCTCGAAGCATTCAGGGGCCGGTCACCGGGTTTCGCATTCCAGCTCCAAACCCCGCATGAAGGCTACAGAACTCAGCGAGGATGGGGGCCCCCTCAGGGCCCGGGTTGGCCTGCCTTTCATGCAGATCTTCAAAAAGGACCGCGCAGTTCGCGCTGCACTGGCCAAGCTCCTCCTCTGTGGAGAGGCAGGGTGTGTCAAGCAAGGGCTTGGCGCGTTCATAGAGCGACGGTCGGCTTCCGTATACGCAGGTGACCCGGGTGCTTCGCCCCAAGCAGGCGTTGTCCCGAGTCTGCGCTCCAGGGGGCTTGCAACGTGGGGGCTGAGTTGGAGGAAGGAAATTTGGCCAAAAACGGGCGCCGGCAAAGCTTGCTCATCAACAACTGCCGTATGGGACGCGGCCCGGCATTCAGATCGAGTGCATCGCGCATTGATTATCCCGTTTTGAGGTATAAAACGTCCCAATTTTGCATGCTAGTTCCCCTGTAGTGGCGAATTTAAAAATGAACTTTGCTGATGCAACGCGGTGGCTATGCGTAGGGCTCCATATCGCGGGGGGATTCAGCTTTGGAAAATGGGAAATACTTGGCGGTGGGAATTGCAGGCTTGAGCGTGGCACTGACTTTGCGCAGGCAGGGTTACAACCCTCGGGTCTACGAGCGCCGAACGGCGCCGGCAACCATGGGGGCCGGCGTGACGCTTTGGCCCAATGCCAGCTTTGTGCTGCAAGAGCTGGGACTGCTGCAAGACATCAAGGCCATTGGCGGCCGACCACTGACAATGCGTCGCCAGGATGCCGTGGGCAATGCATTGGGAGGCCTCGATATTGCCTTGCTGGACCGGATGATGGGATACCCCACCTACACGGTGCTGCGGCAGGCACTTGCAGGAGGTATTGCTGGATCATGCGGCTCGGGCAGGGATACCAGTGGAGTTCGGGCACCGGGCGGTGGCCATTGAGCTGGATGCCAATGGCAGGGCCATGGCCCATTTCGATAACGGTGCGAGCACTCGCCCGGGACCTGCTCATTGGCGCAGACGGTCGCCATGGATTCTGTGGCGCGCAAGTTTGTCCGCAGGTGACAAACACGCCCGTCTTTCAGGGCTTCGTGAACTGGATCGGCGTGGCGCAGGCGCAGCATGCGCTGGTGGACGATATTGCGATTCAGGATTCTGGGGGGCGGGCGAGCGCTTTGGTGCGTGCGATTCGCCCCGAACTGTGTATTGGGCTGCGGCCCAGGCTCGGCCCCTGTCTGAGGCCAGACCGGCCGCAGATATGCGCAAGGAGGTCGATGACCTGTTCGCGGGTATGGCCTGAACCGGTCGTGCATATCATCCGGGCCAACGCCCGCGAATGCCATCCGGCTGATTGCGGTGCATGACTTGGAGCCGCTGCACAATGGAGCCGGGCGAACGTGCTGCTGGTGGGTGATGCGCGCATGCGCCGTTGCCGACATCGGGCAAGGTGCCTGCCAGGCGCTGGAAGATGCGTGGCATTTGGCACCGGTGCCTGGATGCCACAAGCGGCGGCTTGGACGATGTATTCCAGGCGTTTGCGAGAATCCGTGCCCCCGAAAACAGCAAGGCTGACGGAAACAGGGTCGGTCTTCGCTCGCGGGCTGTTCGGCACCGATCCGGAAGCCTCCGCATACGCAATGAGCGTGCCAAGGCGTCCAATCCGATGCACGACGTGCAGGTCTTGGCAGCCGGATGGGCACAGGGCCTGCCAATGCCTGTCTGCAACCGACGGCGCGCACAGCGCAAGGGGAGGGCTTCGGCAGTCTCTTGCGCATCGAATGATGCTCGCTGGGAATCCCTGCATCCGATCAATTCGCATGTGGTTGTGACCGCACGCTCGCGATGAGGCAGTGGGCACAGTTATCGCTGCAAAGCTGCCATCTGCACCAACTGCGCGAATGGTGGCTCAGGTCCGGCAGCAGACAACTCCACCACTACGAGCTGCATCCCCAAAAACGGCTCGCCCCCCTTCCTACCCCGCGCTATCATCAGCCCCGGCCCCCTGTCCCCGGGGCTGATGATTCAAAACATCCGTCGTATAAGGCGGCACAGCCTCTCCGAAAGCGAGGCTTGGTACACCGAATCCATCAGTCAATGCAGATGCAATGGCCTGGGATTTCGTCCGCAATGGAGCACGGAACCAAAGAACGCCCTTTCTTGCCGCGCGCTGTCTTTTGGGGCGCAGTTTCCCTCCCTCATGCCAGCCCCTTTTTGCCCGGCCAACTGCGGAGGGACATGGGCATGAACCCCCCCAGCCCTCCCCCACCACAGAGCAGCCACAGCACCCGGCAGCTGTCCAACGCCCTCACCCAGGTGGACCATCTCGTGCAAGCAAGCTGTGCAGAAATTTCCGCCATCGCCCAGCTCGCCCTGGCATGGCTGGAGACGCCCAAGGGCCATCGCCACATGGGACGTGGTGGCCCGGCGCACTGCAAAGCATCCGCGACAGCGCGAGACGCTGGCCGACTACGCGGGCACCGAGGCCCAGGCCATGGGCTGCGGGTTCGAAGACGCGGCCGAGATGCGCCGCGCCGAAGCGGCCGAGGGCGGCGCAAAGGCCATGGCCCCACCTGTTTGAACGCCGCGCCAATGTGCCGATGTCTGCGCAGGACGGCAGCAGCTGATGCGCCAGCACGCCGGCCGGCCGGCGTTTCAGACCCACGCCCCAGACCACGCTCAGCCCACACTCAGCCGCAAGGCAAGCGCGACCCAGCGTGATGGCAAGGACCGGAAGGGTCAGGACGATGCCGACGCGCAGGATAGTAGCCCCAGGCAATCGTCATGCCCTTGCGGGCCAGCACATGGAGCCAGAGCAAGGTGGCCAGGCTGCCGATGGGCGTGATCTTGGGGCCCAGGTCACAGCCGATCACATTGGCATAGGACCATGGCTTCCTTCACCAGCCCCGTGGCCCCGGAGTGTTCGATGGACAGGGCGCCCACCAGCACCGTGGGCATGTTGTTCATCACGGAAGACAGGCCCGCCGACATAAAGCCGGTGCCTATTGCGGCGCCCCACACGCCGCCGCCCGCAAATACTTCCAGCACCCTGGCCAGGGCGCCGGTCAGCCCAGCGTTGCGCAAGCCATAGACCACCAGGTACATGCCCAGTGAGAACACGACGATCTGCCAAGGCGCGCCCTTCAGGACCCGGCCTGCGCTGATGACCCGGCCCATGGCGGCGACGGCCAGCAAGAGCAGCGCACAGGCGCGGCCACGGCGCTGACGGGAACGCCCAGCGGCTCCAGCCCGAAGAAGCCCAGCATCAACAGCGCCAGCACGGCCCAGCCTGCGCGGAAGGTGGCCAGATCCGGATGGCGGCCGATGGGGGCTGCAGGCGCTCCAAGGCGTAGGTGCGGGGCAGATCCTTGCGGAAGAACAGGAAACAGCACGCCCAGGCTGGCGGTTACGGCAACCAGGTTCACCGGCACCATGACCGACGCGTAGTCGTTGAAGCCGATGCCGAAGAAGTCCGCCGAGGACGATGTTGACCAGGTGGGACACCACCAGCGGCAGGCTGGCCGTGTCCGCGATGAACCCTGCGCCATGGACGAAGGGCCGGGTGCTTGCGGCAGAAAAGCCCAGGGCCACCAGCATGGCCTCACGATGGGCGTCAGGATGAGCGCGGCGCCATCGTTGCAAAGACCGCAGACACCACGGCGCCCAGCAGCACGATGAAGGCAAACAGCGCCTGCCGCTTGCGCGCCCCAGCGGGCACGTGCAGTGCAGCCCATTCGAAGAACCCGGCCTCGTCCAGCAAGCAGGCTGATGATGATGACCGCCACGAAGGTAGCGGTTGCGTTCCAGACGATGCCCCAGACGACGGCGACATCGGCCCAGTGCACCACCCCCCAGGGCCAGTGCCCACGATGGCGCGAGCGACGCGCTCCAGCCCGATTGCCCAGGGCCTGCGGGCTGCCAGATGACCAGGACAAGGGTGGCTGCAAAGATCAGGAGGCCGCAAGCTGTGCTGTTTTCTTCGAGGATGTGCAGGCGGCAGCGGGGGCCGCAGCGGTTTCGGTGGCGGGTGTCCGGTGGCAGGCGTCAGTCACGGGCCAGGTCGCGGGCCAGACTGCTGCAGCGCATGCCTGGCCAGGGACGATGGCGGCAGGTTGACGAGCCGCTCCAGGCGCTGCCGCATGGCCAGCAGGGTCTGGCGGAATGCGGCCTGCCGGCCTTCGTCGCTGCCTTCGTCGCCCTTCCCTTTGGCCCCCGACGGGTCCGCGTAGCCCAGTGCGCGGTGGCGGGCTGGCCCCCGGGCCCAAAAGGGGCATGCCTCGCCAGCGGGGCTGTCGCAGACGGTTGTATGACCAGGTCCATTTGGGGGTGCATCGGGCGACCGAAATCATCCCAGCTTTTGCTGCGCAGGCCCTTTGGTGACCGCCCGCCCTGCTTTCCCGCCGCCGCAATCGCCATTTTGATGGGGCTGTGGTTGTCGCGGGGGCTGGGGTGCTGCCTGGGGTAGGCCTGGGAAACGGGCCCCCCGCCGAGGGGATTCAGCAGGCTTCGCAGGATGTCCGGGCAGAGTTGTGCGTGCACAAAAAAAGGAACGGTCGGGGTTTGTCGGAAAATTTTGGCAGGAAATGTTCGGGGCGGGGAAACCTGGGAGCAGCGTCAGAGGATTGCGACATGTCGGCCACCGCATGCCGCGCCTGCACCCCAGCAGTTCTGCCCTCCTGGAAGCCAAGCAGGCGTTCATGCGCTCATAGGCGGCGCGGTACACCAAAGGGGCGGCTGGCCCCCTCCTGCGTCACAGGCCCCAGCGGGTCAGTTCCTTGGATGGAAAGAAAGCGTGGTGTTGGGCGGCGCCCAGGGTTTCTGCCATGACGCCGGCGTCGCCCCTCGGGCCGGCACGGACGAGCGCGCGGAAGATGCGCAGGCGCAAGGGGTGGGCAAGCGCGGCCAGGATTGGGACGACTTCAGATTATCCAGGGCAAATCATACGTTTATTTCAACAAATAGGAAATTTAGGCCAAATCGGCGCTGAACGATCGTGCCTGCCCATTGCCAACCCACCCCCACCCATGCGGAATGGCACCCATGGCGGGACCGCCCCCGCCCGGTTGCTGAAAAGCGCAGGCAACCGGGCACGGCCGCCTCAGGCGCCCTGCGGCGATTGCTTGGGGGGCCCGGGCCGTCATGCCGCGCATTGACCTGCGGGGTGAGCTCGTCGGCCAGCACTTCATCGAGCCCGGCCTCAAGTCCGTTCCAGCGGGGCGCCTGTCGAGGTTTCCGGGGGGCCCGGGACTTCGGCGCGTCAAGCCACGCGGAGGTCGGTTGTCAATAGGCATGTGCAGGCCCAGCACCTGTGTTTTCTGCCCTCCCAAGCTGGGCTGCGCAGGCGTTGGTGAGCGACGGGGCGGCCGACTTGCGGGCCCCGAATAGGCGGCCAGCTCGCCGCCGTTCACCGGAGGCCACCGACAGCACTTTGGAGCAAGGCCCCGCCGCCGTTGGCCTTGAGAACCGGCGCGAAGGCCTGGCTCATGCCCCCGACGGCAAAGAAGTTGTCCCCCCCCCGAAGATGCGCTGGCGCCCCTTTTTCGCTGTCGGGCGCCTGAAGCCGCCGGGCTGGGGCAATGCCGGCGTTGTTGATCACCAGCGTGACGCCCGACGCCAGCGCCGCGGCGGCGGCCAACGCCCTTGCGGGCGGTTCACGTCCAGTGCGGGGGATGCAGCCGGGTGGGTGACAGTGGCGGGTCGGCGCGCCCGGCGTAGACCTTGCGGGCCCGCCACGGGCAAGCGCTCGCGTGCGAAGGCCAGGCCGATGCCGCCGATTGGCCCCGGGTGACGGGAACAAACAGCGTTTTCATTTTCATGGAGCACTCCAGGGTGTGGGGGAAACAGATTAAAAGGTTTCTTGATGACGACCTTCCCCTTTGGCTTGGCCGGCTTCGGAATAGGCAAGGGCCTCGTTGGGGAAATCGAATGCAAAGGGACCTTGCCCACGGACGGGGCGGATGGCGCCCGCTTCGATGAGGGGGGGTGATATCGCGCAGCTGGCCCCCGGGTTGGCCCGATGAAGAGGAAGATTTGTAAATTGCCCGGCCTCGCGCCGGCCCCTTTGTTTGCCGGAGTGAGCAGCCGCATCACCAGCCGCACGAATGCGGGCCCCCGCGATGTTTCGGCCAATTCCCGGGATCGGCGGGCCGGAGTTTTGGAGTCAGCTTCGCGCCCCCCCCTTGAGCACGCGGGGATTTGCCAAGCGTCTTCCCGTCCGGGGCTGTTGAGCACCACGTCGTTGTCGGGGCGGGGACATCCTCGAAGTCCTGCGTGCGGTAGTCGATGACGACATCCGCACCCAGGCTCCTGACCAGTTCGAAGTTGGCAGCGTTGTGGTGGTGGCCAGGGGCGCCAGGTGCCTGGCCAGCGGGGACGGCGCACGTGCCCACGCCACCGGAGCCGGCCTGGATGAAGACCTTTTGCCCCTTCGACAGTTCCCCGTCTCCACCAGGGCCTGCCAGGCCGTCAGGCCCACAGGGGGGGGGAGGCGGCCCCTTTCCATCGTGAGCCCCTTCGGTTTGGGCCAGCGATGACCCCTTGACCGGCACGAACTCCGCGAAACGTGCCGACCCGGAAATCTTTCCGTGCGTGCTTTAGCCTCGTCCCCGGGGCTTGAACTGCCGCCCACGGCGGGCGGCCCTTTGGGACACCACGCCGGCCACGTGTGGCCCAGGATCAGGGGGCAGGCGATAGGGCGGTTTTGGGTTGAATTGCCCGTCCTTTGATCTTTGGGGTCCAGCTGGTTCAAAGCCTGCGCATGGGGCCGGACCGGACTTCGTCGTCACGCAATGCGGCTCGGGTACTTCTGCCAGCTGCAAGGCGCGGGTTTGCTTCCCTAGCTTTCCAGAATGAATGCCTTCAGGCTTTCCTTTATATGATTAACCCCTCATTTGTAAAGACGAAAAAAACCAGGGGACTTTCACAGGGCATGCGGGCCCAAACACTGGCTGGCCGGCGCCCGGTGCTTGGTGCTGCCTCGCGCAGGCTGTCGGGCGGGCCCGGTCGTCCAACGCCCGTGCCGCAGCAGGGTGCCGACCATGGTGGACCAAAGGGGACCAGCGCACGTTCATGGGCGGCGGGCTGTCCCCGTCGGCGATTGGGGGCGATGAGATCGACCATTTCTTGTTTTTGGCCCGTGGCCACGCGGCGCACCTCCGGCGCTGGGCGGGTCTCGGAACCCAGGGCCCCCAGGGGGAGCCCACCTCGGCGGGTGGATGTTCCTTGGAAGGTAGGCGGCCCGCATGGCCTGCAGCCCATGCCGGGGGCCTTGGCCACCACGTCGGCGACAAGCGGCGCAGGACTCGGCGCAGGCCTTGCCCGCCGCTTGGCCAGCATGGCAAACGCGCGAGGCGAAATGGGCGTAGGAAGGCGCCGTGCGTCAGGCCCCCCTCCTTCATGATGTCCGCCACCCCGGTTTCCGCCATAAACCGCTGCGGGGGATGGCACGCGCCGCCACGGACACGATGCGTCATGCGTGGCCTCCCCTTGGGGGAAAGCCGGGCGCTGGAATTTGTGTTTTGCTGATGGTATCATACATTGTTTGCGCCATGCACGCGCCGCAGATGGGGACATCCCCCCGCAGCCATTGCATGGACAATCCCGGCATGTCTGCTGCCCGCTTCACCAACAAACCATCCCGCCCCGTGCTTTGCCGGCGGCGGGTCGGTGGATGGCCCCGGGCCCCCACGCTGCACCGATCGGCGTGCCCTGCACGTGTTCGAGTCGGGGTGGCGCAGCTGCAGCGCTGGGCGTGGGCATCAACCTGCAGGGCCCAACGCGGTGCGGGAAACTTTCATGACCTGGTTTCCCGGGAAACGATGTGCTGGACCCATCGGCCTGCAGGCGCGGGAATGGGGCGCTGGTGGGGCCGCAACGGCAACGAGGTGTATGCCGAGCCGGGGCGGGCTGCAGGCGGGCTACCACGCCGCAGTACGCGGTTTCAAACCCGGGGCAGTTGAGTGATGCTGTCAACGCCGTGCGGGAGGCGCCTGGGCGACGACGCGTGCAGTTGGGCCAGCGCGTGGTGGGCTACCGGCAGGATTGCCGTCGGCGTGACCGCGCTCATCGACACCCGCGATGGCCAGGGCTTGGAGGTGCAGGGCTCGCTGTGGTGGCGGCCCATGGCCTGCACTCGGCCGTGCGCGCGCAGATGCAACCCCCCGCAGCCGCCCTTTCCCGTGGGGGG
This sequence comes from Vulpes lagopus, assembly GCF_018345385.1. Lineage (NCBI taxonomy): Eukaryota > Metazoa > Chordata > Mammalia > Carnivora > Canidae > Vulpes > Vulpes lagopus. The sequence continues at coordinate 338 of NW_024570960.1, read as the reverse complement.
GCGCCATCATGTGGCGCGGCCCACGGGCCCCCGGGGGCCTGTGCGCCCGGTGCGGTTTTTCGTGGGCGTGGGCTCGCTGCGCCATCGCGTGGTTTCGTTTACCCCATCACGCCGCCGGACCCGTCACGGGCCTGGCCACCATCACTGGATCGCCCAGATCCGGTGGACACGATGGCGGCTGGCGCAAGGCCCCACTGGAACCGGCGCGTGGCGCTGGAGGAATTCATCCACCACCCTTTGGGCGGGGTGGGACTACGGCTGGCTGGACGTGCCGGCCATTTCTGGCGGCGCCCCGGATGTCTTCGTGTACCCCAATGATCGACCGCGACCCCGTGCCC
>NW_024570959.1:0-13816 GCF_018345385.1 Vulpes lagopus | reverse complement strand
CTTCCTTTGCGTTTTTTTTTGTCTGTTTCTTTTTTTCATGTTGTTTGGCAATTGTCTCTTGCGTCCCAATTGCCTATTCGTTGGTAATTAGTTTTGGAAGGAAACCGCTCACATAATGAAAATGATCTAGAAACTCAAGTTAACAAAATATTCTAGCCGTAGTGGCTATGTGTGATTCACAGTTGCTTGAAAAGCCGACAGAATTTGTTTACACACAATTAATACCATATTATACTAAACAGACTTTTGTACACTGCCTACTAATATTCCCTGTCAGAGGGGCAAGACAGCCAAAGAGTATGGTCCCCAAGTCACCTGTCCCACCAAATGACCTAGCTAACTTTCAACTCATCTGAAAAACCTATGAATTCAGCTGATATTTAAAGAACTGCGAAACAGCTGGAATGTACAGTGAGAAGAGTTGGCTTTCTATCAAGGCGTTCAACCTGGGCCTCACTTGGACCTGGTGACTGTGGTTCCACCTGAGCCTCAGCAGGACCTGGTGACTCTAGTCCCCAACTGGGCCTCTCCTGAGCCTAGTGACTCTGGTCCCACATCCGGGGCTCATGTGGGGACCTGGCGACTCCCGTAGTCCCCACATTGGTTCACTGACTGGTGACTGTGGTCTTCCACTTTTCACCTCACCTGAAACCTGAGTGACTCTGGTCCCACCAGCCTTCACTGGAATGTAGCTATGGACTTCATTGGACTGGTGATGTGGGTCCCCACCTGGGCTCACCGTACCTGGTGGACTGGGCTCCTCAGCTACCAATGACTAGGATCCAGAATGGACCCTTAGTTGCTACTGACACCAGGACCATCCAGGGTCTCAATTTGTTCCTGGTGGATATGGGTCCTTGTCTGGTCTGACCTGACTCATCCTTGCTTGATGTATTGGTCTCCCCTATCGCTGCGTGTTGTATTGGTCTATGGTCCCTTCTGGGCCTTATAATGGTATGGGCCATGCTATTGCGCCTTTGCAGGCCAGTAGGTTCTCTGAGTTTATTCCCCCCCCCCCCTCCTGCACGGTGCTGCAATCCAAACACATCGAAGAATGACGGCACATGAATACTTTCCGAGGCACATGATTGGTGCTCCCCATGGGCAGGTCCGTCCGGGTCTGACCGGAGCAGAGACAAACCCTTATGCCCTGAGGTAACAGGTGTGGCTGGAACATCACACACGGGCCCTTCACTGCCTGTCTTTTGCTCGCCCACCTTACAGTCCACCTTCCAGCCACTGCCCCAGGACCCCATCCCCCTGGGTCACGGGGGCCCCCCCCGGTATCGGGCACAGGGCGGGGCCCAGGGGGGCTCTGGCGAATGCGTTGATGCTTGAGTCGGGGTGATGTTACCCCCCGGGGGGGGAGTCGAAGGTTTTTGAGATTCCAAACAAAAGCCGGGGGAAAAAGAATGGATGGACTTCATAAAAATTAAAACCCTGGAGAAGGTGCCCCCCCACTCCCCCCTGAGGGGGGGATGTGAATACCCTGGGGGGGCTGGGGGGACCCCCGGGTCCCCCACATTCCGTGCTGAAGGAACCCGTCACAGGCAGGGGGCCCCGAGGCCTGCTGACCCCCTCCCCAATTTTGGGGCGGGGGGTGGGGTGTATCCCGCGGGGTCATGCTCTAGGAGAGCAAAAAGGCATTATTGGTCCCCCGGGATAGCACGGGCCCTTTAAGGGGGAGGGGGGGGGTTCCGGGGCTCCCGGTCTCTGACGCCCCCCTTTTTCCCGGGGAAGGGTTAGGGGGCCCTACCCCAGGGGTGTGGAAGGGTGGGAGTGTTCACGGTCATCTCATTGGGGTGGGGTGTTTTGGACCCACCCTGGGGGCCGCCCCCCCCCAGACCCCGGCCCCAGGGGGCCCCCCGGGGAGGGGCTCAGCGGCCACCCTGGACTGTGCTGTGTGAGGCCCCCTTTTAGCCCCGGGTTGGGGGTGGGAGAGTGGTGTAGGGGAGAGGGGGAGTATGGGGGGTGGGGGTTTAGGGAGAGGGGGGGTCGAGGGGTGGGGTATGAGTATGGGGAGAGGGGAGAGTCGGTGCTGTGAGCCGATAGAGCACGGTGCTTAAAGTTGCGAGACAGTGGGGGCCAGCAGCGATGGAACCCGGGGGGGCCCATTCCCCCACAGGGGGGTCCCGCATCTGATGTGGGCAGGCGGGGCCCCAATCAGATTACCCCTTCACCTGAAGGGGAGGGTCCGGGGGGGGGTTGCCCCCACCCCAGGGGGAGGGGAGGGGAAAGGCATTCCCATCTCATTTCCCCGGCCCCTGAGGTCCCCATTTGGTAGAGGGGGGTCAAAAGTGTCCCCGCCCCAGAGTTACAGCAGGGGTTGATTAAACATGGGGGGCCTTTTTGAGGGTTTAGTCGTTCCCAATCGACTCTTTATTTTTGGCTAGGTCAGGATTTGGGTTTGGCGGGACCCCCGGTGGGGTGGGCCCTTTGGGGTGGGAGTCGCTAGTTTTCCTCTGCCCCCCCTATGCCCCCTTTTCAAGAAAATTTCTAAAAATTAACATGAAGTCAGTGGCATCTTTACCCCTCTGCGAGGTGCCTTCTGGTGTGGGCCCCTGTAAAGCTTTCAGGACCAGGGAGTCTCCAAAAAAACCTTTTTCCCTTGATTTTATTAAAGTAAGCAAACCACGTGCAGTGTTCGGGTAAAATAGTGACTTGAAAATTTTGTCCCTTATTGCCCCCCCCAGAAAGGGGTCCCGTTGTCCCGTACAAAGTTGTCAAAATTATGTCTTTCCCCTAGGTGTATTTCAAAATTTCTGTGTTATTTTTTTAGATGAGTTTTTAAGTGTTAATCGTTTTTTCCCCCTTCCCCATGTTCCCAGGGCCCCCTTGCCCATCAGTCGCAGGACCCCAAAAAAACCAGAAAAAGGACTTGGGGACCCCGGGTGGTTCAGCGTTAAGTCCCTTCCCCCAGGGCGTGCCCTGGAGCCCCCGGATGACCCCAAGGGGTTCCCCTAACGGACCCCCCTTCCCCTTCCCCGTGTTTTGTTTCTCCCCTTGGTCTCCTTGTAGTTTAAGGTATTAAATAAAATCTTTAAAAAAGAAAACGAGGAAAAAGGACAAAAGCATCGACCTTAAGGTTAAAAAAAAAAGCTTTGAAAAATAAAACAAAACCCTAGGGGGTTTTTGGGGAAAAATGTCTCAAAAAGAAAAAATTTCCCGTGGGAGGCCGCAGTGCATGTTCAAGGGTAAAAACTGAAATGTCTCCCCTAAGAGCGAACAAAAAGGAGGTCCCTCTCGATGGGAAGTTATGTAGGGAAAGACAGGAAACACAAAGGTTCCACCTGGAAGGGACGTCACACGTTTTTGTTGAAGGCCGTGTTTTTAAACAGGGAAAACCCCGGGGCCCCCCCCAAAATGTTAGAAATAATATTGAATTAGTAAATTCTGGGGGCCCACGAATCAGAGTCAGTAGCCCTTTTGGTTTGACAATGAGATAGGAAAGAAATAAGGAGTGCCCCTTTGGGCTAAGAGATAAAAAATGAGATGAAGAAAGGAGAAAAATTGTTTTCCCCCAGGCCCTACCCGTTGGGAGGCCCTTCCCGGGTCGTGGGTGGAAGCTCTCTTGTGAAAAAATTACAGTTCTGAAGCCACCCCCGGTTTCTGTATTTATCAAAAAAATGGGGGGTGATTTGAAGTTTGGAACCCCCCCCCCAAAAAACAAAACCCACCCTGTCAGCCCCCCAAAAAGACCCCGGCAGAAAAAAGTATTGAAAAGCAGGAAGAGTGGGACGAAACCTTTCCTATTTCGAAGGGGGGTGTGAGAAAGGAAAAAAGCGTGTGGTTTTCGGCCCCCGGGTCTGTCAGTTAAGCTTTGGGTCCCGACCCCATCAGGTTGATTGGGGGCGTGAGTTCTAGCCCGGGGGGCCCGGCCCGGAGGTGTGGCGTACTTAGACCCCCAGGGGGGGGTTCCCTAAAAGGAAGGAGAAAGGGAGCCCGGAAAGGAAATGTGCTTGATAAATGATTTTGTTTAATTAATTCCCCCAAATTTAAATTTAAGGGATGTGTATTATATTTCGAGGTAAAAAATTCGGATACCGTTGGAGAGAAAGCATTGCTGTGACATCACTCCCATCCTTCGTGCCCACCCCCGTTACCCCCTTCCCGTTCCCCCCCAGGGCCCTAGATTTTTTCCCAATGTTTTCGAGTCTGTTTTTCCCTGACTGTTTTCATTTATTTTTTTTTCCTTCCCCCTACAGTTTTCTGTTTGCTTCTTTAATTCCACTTTTAAAGGGAACCCTAGGGTCATTGTTTCCCCGATGATTATTCCTTAAGGCCCCTTGTTGACCCGGTATTGCAAGGGGAGATTCCTTCTTTTGATAGCAGTCCCTTTCCCTCTTCTATGACTTTCATTTCCCCCATTATCATCTTGGGTTAAAAGCCGAGGCTCTCCTCAGTGTGGCTATGTGGCCCCGGGCTGTTGGGGGCATGGGGGGGAATGTCCGCCGGCGTTTCGATTGTATCTTAGAGTGGCTCCAGGGGTGCCCCTCGGTCGGGGGGCGTTTGGGGTATTTCCTGGGGAGCCGGGCATTTTTCCCAGGGAGTGCCCCGGCAGTCCCCCCCACAGTGGAGAGGTTTGATGGTTTGGGGACAGGTAAAGTTGGTCCTTTCATTGCGTCTGTGGGCTCCCCCCCTTGTTTAGTTTTTGGGGGAAGGGGGGGGTTGTGTCATTTCCGACGACGTTTGAAGCTAAGTGTTGGACCGGTCAGGGGGGGCCAACTTTTTGGCCCCGGTAGACCCCCCAGGATCAGGCCCCCGAAGCAGATGAAACCTAGCAAGGGGTTTTTTTTTTTTTTTTTATGCAGTCACGAAGAGAGAGAGAAGAGGAGAGCTAGGAGAGGGAGAAGCAGGTCATGCACGGGACCCCGAGGGGATCGACCCTGGGTCTCCAGGTCGCGGGGGCCCAAGGCAGGGCAAACGGCTTGCGCCCCCGGGATTGCAAGAGGGTTTTTTGAAAAGTTTTTGGAAAGGGCCCCCGGCCCCCAAGGGGAAGACCCCGATTGGCATTCAGGTCTTTTAAAGGCAAAAGCGGGATTTGCATGTTGGGGGAAGCCAATGATTTCTTTGAAGGGGCAACATGAAAGTTCAGGGGCTTCCAGTCAGGGGTGGGGGGGGGAAAGGTTTTTTTTCTCGGAAAAAACCCCAGAATGTTTTTGTTTTTTCTAAATTCCCGGGGAAGGGCCGGAGTGTGCCTCTGGGTTAGGCGTGGTCCCCAAATTTTCCCCCGGGGGGGGGGGGTGGGGGTTTGGGGTTTTTTCATTTGTTAGTGGAGCTGGAAGGGGGGAGGTCCCCTTGGCCTGGGGAACCCCCTCCCCCCCGTTTCGGTGAGGCCCCGGCCCCAGTAGGGGGCGGGTGTGCAGTAGGCCCCGTCCGTCGCAAATTTAAAAGGAGCCGGTTTTGTGTTTTTCTGCCCGGGAGGAGTGGGGGGTGGTCCAGGCTGAAGGAGCCCCCCCCTCCTCAGGGCCCCCCGGTAGGCTTAGGAAACCTGTGGAGGGCCCTTTCGTGAAGGAGTGGTTCCTCAGGACCCCGGTGGATTCAGGAAGATGTGGGGGGTTCCCGGAGGGGGCCCCCGCCCCCTTCCCCCGGGGCCCCCGGGGGGAGTTTTGGGAAGATGTAGGGTCCGTCCCCGCTGAAGGAGCCCCCCCCCTCAGGAACGGTGAGTTTTCGGGATGACGTGGGCGGGTTCATGACAGGGCCCGGCCTTGTACGGGGTAGGTTTCAGTATGTGGGGCGGTCCCCGGGGACGGAACCCGGTCCTCCCGAAAAGAGGGAGGCCTTTGGGGGATGTGAGGTAGTCCAGTGACGGGGGCCCCCCCCTTTAAAGGGCCCGGTCTATGCTAGAAAACATGGGCCAATCTGCATGACGGGTCCCGGGTTTAGGACCCTGGGACCCGGAGGCGCGTTCGGGGGTCCATCAATACGTCAGCAGCAGCTATCAGAACGAAAAAGGTAAGGGGAAGGGCAATTGGTGGTTAGGGTTAGGGTGAGAAAATTTGGGGTTGGGTGTTTGATGATATGATTGTGATATGGTTAAGGTTGAGTTTGGTTTGGGTGAGAGGGGGGAAGGGGCAAAAGTTAGGGGGAAGGTAGGGTTTGGGATTTAGGAAAGGTTTGGGAATTTGGTAAGGTGAAAAGGGTTTTTAAAGTAGGGTTTTAGGGTTTAGGGGGTTTAAAGGGGTTTGGGGGGGGGAAAATTCAGGAACCCGCGGGGGATGGGGTTGAAGTTTTGGGTTAGGGCTTAAGGCAGGGGTTTGGGTGGTTTTGGGTTAAAAATTGGGTTAGGGGAGGGTTAGGGTTAGGGAAAGGGTTAGGAAAGGGTTAGGGTTAGGCGGGTTTGGGTTTGGGGTTAGGGGGTTGGGGAAAAGGTTGGTTGGGGTTAGGGTTAGGGTTAGGAAGGGTTGGGAAGGGTTAGGGTTAGGGTTTTGGGTTAGGGATTGGGTACTGGTTTGGTTTAGGGTTGGGGTAAGGGTAGGTTTGGATTGGGGTTTTGGATCTCTTAATGATCTTTTTTGTTTTGTTGTTTTTACTTTTCCTTGTCGAGAAGAGGAAAAAAAAAAGGAAAAAAAAGAAAAAAAAAAAAAAGAAAAAAAAAGAAAAAAAAAAAAAAAAAAGAAAAAAAAAAAAAAAGAAAAAAAAAAAAAAAAAAAAAGAAAAAAAAAAAGAAAAAAAAAAGAAAAAAAGAAAAAAAAGAAAAAAAAAAGGTTATGGGTTTAAAAAACTTTTACAATCCCTTTCCCCAAATTTTTGGGCCCTGGAATTGAAGGTGTAACTGTTAATTGAAAAATTGGGGTTTTCAGTTCCCCGAAACCTGGCGTTGTTTTTCCCAACGAAGGTAAAATATAGAGTGTAGTAAGAGACAAAGGGGTTTTTTTTTTGTTTGGTGGTGTTGTTTTTTCCTCCTCCCCCCCTTCCCCTTTTTTTCCTTTCCCCCCTCCCCCCCCCTGTTTTGTGTTTTTTTTGTTGTTTCGGAACCTGCGATCCTTTTTTTTGTTGTAAAGGTTTGGTTTGTTTGTTTTTTTTTTTTTTTTTTTAATTTTTAAAATTCAAATGTGGACATACATAATCCCACAAACAAAAAAACACACCCAAGGCAGAGAAGGGCAGGGGGAGAAGGGGCCCCTGCGGAAGATGAGGACCCCCCGGGATTGGGGTCACGCCTGGGGGAAGGCGGGCAAAACGTGAGCCCCCAGGGCGTGACTGATCCGGGCGTGTTAGTAGGCTCCCTGTTGGACCCTGTTTTCCCCTCGGTCTTTGCCCCTTTCTTCTTCTCTCTTCTTTTTCTTCCCCCCCCCAACCCCCAAAACCCCAAATCAAAACTTAAAAAAAAAATTTTTGTTCCTGTGGTTTTTCAAAATAAAGGGAAAAAAAAAAAAAACCGAGAGCCGGAGTAGGTTGAAAATGTTTAATGGGGAGGTTGGGAGGTTCATGACTGGGGGTGGCCAAAAAGGGGGAGAGAAGGGGGAAATGGCGGGGTTGGGGGTGTGGGGGTTTTTAAGTTCTTGGTTGGCTTGGTCCCGGTGGGTCCTTGCCCCAAATTTGGCAAAAGGGAAAAAGTGTTTAGGTGATTGGCGGGGTTGGGTGGGGGGGTTGGGTGTGGGGGGGGGGGGGGGGGGTGGGGGGGGGTGTGGGGGGGGGGTGGTTGGTGGAAAGTCCCGGTTTTGGAAAGTTTGGTTTCCCCTAGGTTCGATTCTGGAGTGTGGGTGGTAGGGCTGTGGTTTGACGGGAGATAGCCATTTGGGCCCCGTTGAGAGGGCCCCCATTTTTGGGTGCCCCCGTCTTCGAGCCCCAAAAATTTCTGATACACAACAACCCACAAACACAACACACATTTTTTTAAAACTACAAGTATTTATTTGACAAAAATTGGTTTTGGGATGATAGGCAATGTGCCCGTGGTTCCATGGCTTTTTCCCGAGACTTTGGGGTTTTTAGGAGTTAAAAGTCTGCCGTGGGTTGGCCCCGGGGTTTAGGGGAGCATTGGTTTGGGTAGGGCCCCCAAATTTGGGGGGGGGGGTTGGGGGGAGTGTCCCAGTTGGAAATTTCCCCTTGTTCCCCGGGGGGTGTTCTGTTTTTTGTCCCTTTTCTTTTTTCCCCCTTACAAAGTGTTTTTCTTTTCTTTCTTTTTTTCCCCGTCAAAAAGTGTAATAAATTTAAAAATTTTTAAAAAACCCCACTGAATCGAGATATGGTTTTAAGACAAAGGAAAAAAACCCCTTGTGTGGGTAGTAGGAGCAGTAAAAAGGGGTGGGGGGGTGGGGGTTGGTGGTGGTAAAGGGGGGGGTGGTGTGGTGGTAAAGAAAGAATTGTTAAAATGATTGGTTTTTTTTTTTTAAGATTTTATTTATTTTTGGATGAGGGGGACACAGGAAGGCAGGGGAAAGGGAGCGGCCCCTGGGGAAACCTTTGGGAAGCCCGGGGTTGGGTCCCCCCTGACCCCAAGGGGGAAAAGGTGAGGAAAGGGCGCCCAAAACCCAGCTTTAGAGAAAGAACATTAGATGACGGGAAGGGGACCCAGGGGGGGCCGCGGTTTGGCGTCCCTTTGGGCCCCAGGGGCGCTGGAGCCCGGGATGAATCCAGTGGGTCCGGTGCATGGAGGGGTTCCCCCTTCCCTGGTTCGCTTTTTTTTTTTTTGTATGCTTATCAAAAATAAAAAATTAAAAAAAAAAAAAGAGGAAACGAAAAAAAAAAATTTATAGGGGTTTTCTGAAGGAGATTTTGAGTTTGTTTTTTTTTTTTTTTTTTTTTTGGATTTTTTTTAGTATTAGGGAGAGAGGAGGGCGGGGACAAAGAGAGAGACGAGAAGACAAAGAGAGAAGAACCCAGAGGGGAAAAGGGGGAAAAAGGGAAAAGGGAAAAGGGGGGCGGGGAAGGGGCGAGAAAACAGAGAGAGACGGCAGAAAAAAGAGAGGCGAGAGTAAGGAGAAGAGGAGAGACGAGAGAAAAAGGGGCGAAGAGCGGGGGAAGCGAGAAGAGACAGGAAAGAGAGGAGGAAGGGGAGAGAGAGAGGAGAGAGGGGGACCAGGCGGGGGAAAGGTAGGTAGGGGGGTCCCGTGGGTTGGGAAAATAAAGGCCCCCGGGTCAGGTGCCCCAAAAGGAGCCCTTAGCAGCGGCCCCCCAAGGGGTTTCCCAAAAGCGGGACTTTTTGAAAGAAATTGTAGGGTGGTCGGACGGATGAGATTGGGAGAGGGGTTTTACTAGTTATGGTGTCAACTGGGGATTTGGCTTTCTTTGCAAAAATGACGGATTTCTTATTGGTAGTTATTTTGATGGGAGGTGAAGGGGAAAAGGAAAAGACAAAGAAATGTGTTTTTGTTTGTTTGTTTGGTTGGTTGGGTTGGCTTTGTTTGGTTTGGGTTTGGGTTTTTGGTTGGGGTTTTTTTGTTTGTTTGTTTTTGGGTGGGGGTTGTTGTGTGGGTTGTTGGTTTTGTTTTTTTACCTCCCCAGACGCAAGGTTTTTGTTTCCCTTTTTTTTTTTTTTTTTTGTTTTTTTTTTTTTTTCTTTTTTTTTTTATTTTTTTTTTTTTCTTGGATTTTTTTTACCCCGGTCCCCCTACGTAAGATTTCCATTTCCCCCAAAAAAGGGGTTTTTTTGGGGGACAATTTAAGTGCATGTAGCTCCTAGGGCCCGGCGAAAGAGACAAGAAGAAGTTTTTTTATGATCCCTGATTTTTTTAGGATGTGCCCTTTAAAATTTGAATGTTTTTGGGTTTGGGTGGTTTGGGTTGCCGGGTTTTCTGTTTTTGTTTGGTTGGGAAAATGCCCAAACCCCAAAAGAGTCTTTGATAATAGGTGTTTATGTTTTGGGAAAAAATGGAAGCATGAGAAAGAATATAAGCCTTTGATTTATTGCGTGGGTGAAGTGCGGGTTAAAAATGAAAGAAAATTCCAAACTTTTACGTGCTGGTAGAGTGCATCATAATTCGAATGTTTAAAGTTGGTGTGGCCTGTGTGTGTTGTGGTGAAGGGGTTTTGTGTCTGTTTTCTTTCTTTCGACCTCCCCCGGGCCCCCGCCGCCCTCCCTCCCTCCCCCCCCCTCCCCCCCCCCCCCCCCCCCCCCCCCCCCCCCCCCCCCCCCCCCGGGGTTCCATTTGTCAAAGTGATCTTTTACTCCCAACAAGGGCCCCCCCACTCACGACCTGGAGGTCAAGAGCCGTGCTTTTTACTGCCCGAGGGGGCCCCAGGGGCCCCAAAAAACGAAACCCAAAGGGACTCAGATAGGATGGGACGGGCCTGGAGGACACTAAAGACCCCTTCTCGGGGAGCCAACCCCGAAGCCCCTGGGAAAACCCCCTGACCCTGATCCCTTTCCCTTTCCCAGAGGTCGCCACGGCCTAAACTGGGCGGTAAAGGTGCCACCCCCTGGGGGGACAAAACCCGAGAGTCAGTGCTTTACCTCCCCGAGCCCCGGGTTTGCCCCTCAAGGTGCGGGGGAAATGCTGAGGTTTCAAAAAAAACCGGGAAACCACAAAAACCGGGAAGGAACGGAAAAGAAGACCCCAAGGGGGATGCTAAAGTTCTTCCTTCGGGCCCTTTGCCTTTACAGGCGTGTGCCGTCTGCGACCTCCCCCTGTTCGAGGGGGAAGAAAAATTTTCCAGATGGCTAAAAACCGGGGTTTGACTTTTCGGGCCCACAGGAACCCCCCCAAGCCTAAACCAGGAACCCCCTTACTCTGACCCAGGGACAGGGGGTTTGTTTTGTGTTTCGGTTGTGGCCCAAAAAGACGGGGCGTCACCTACGGTGGAACCTTGAAACCCCTTTTTTAAGTTTGAGTCCCCTCCGGCATTATTTCCCTTAACCACACCCCCCTCCCCAAAGTTTTTTCTGTCCATTCCATTTTTTAACTCGTTTTTTTTTAATTTTTTAAATTTTTATTTTTTTTTATTTATCTATTTTTTTAATCTATTTATTTATTCATTCATTCATTTTTTAAATTTTTATTCTTCATTCATTTTTTTAAAAGGGAAATTTTTTTTTTGCAGGGAGAGAGAGAGAAAAGAAGAAGGAGGGGGAGGAGGGGCAGAGGAACACAGACAGGGGAGAAGCAGGCCCCATGCGGGGGGGCCCCGATGTGGGGGGACTGGACCCCGGGTTTTCCCCAAGGATCACACCACAGGCTGCGGGCGGCCCCAAAAAAGGCTGCGCCCCCCAGGGACCCCTTAAATTTTTAATTTTTTTAAAAACTGTATTGATTGGGCAGGGGATCTCTCCCTCTCTTTTCTCTCTCTTCTCTCTCTCTCTTCCTCTTTCATCTCCCCCTCTCTCTTCCCTCTCTTTTCTCTCTTTTCTCTCTCTCTCTCCTCTCTCGAATAAATAAAAAAAAAATAAATAAATAAAAAAAAACCTTTAACAAATAAATGAATAAAAAACTGTATTTATTCAAGGGAGAACACAGAAGGAGGCCGGGGGCAGGCGGGGGGAAAAAAAGCGGCCCCAAAGGGGGGACCCCGGGTTTGCGGGGGTTGGACCCCCTAAAAGCTGTGAGGGATGGGGGGGCCCGGGGGAAAGGGGAAAGCCGAAAAACCGCGGTTGCCACCCGGGCACCCCCGGCCCGGGCACCTTTTTCCCTTTCCCCACCGCCACCCACGGTCTTGGGGCGTTGTTATCGGGTTTCCCAACAAACGTACCTCGGGGTCCGGGTCTACCCCTAGACACACCCTAGGACCCCAAAACTAGGGAATAGGTTCAGGGGGGGCCCGTGTCTTTGGGGACCGTGCTCCTGTTTTAGGCCGTCCTCGGGGGCTGTTGCGGGGGGCCCGGGGAGACAAAGGGTTCTCTCCACACAACCCCCCCCGCCAGGGTGTCGCGTCACGTTTGTGGGGAGATGGGGCGGGAAAGGGCGGTTTTGGTTGGCGGGGGGGGCAAATTTTTCCCCCCATCTGGGGGGAAACCCCTCCCCCCCCCCCACCCTCTGGTGTCCCGGGTTGTAGGAAATGGGGCAGCAGGAAGCTCCCAAAGGAAAGATATTTGCAAGTGCGCCCCTTTCCCGGGGCCCGGAAACCTGGGCCGGAAACCCGGGAAACCCGGGAACCGGGGCATGGAACCGGGGGCAGCCCGGGTGGTTCGGAAGGGGAGGGCCTGCGGGACCGACCGGGGGCCAGGTGTGGGGGTGGGGCGTGGGGGTGGCGGGGCCCTGGGCCCCCAGTGGGGCAGATGTCCCATCCCAAGGGGGCGGGGGGGGAAAACCCCCCAAAGGCCCCCCTTTGGCGCCCCGTTTTGCCGTCCGTGTCAGGAAACGGGTACTGCCGGGCGGGGTGGACCAGGTGCGACCCCCCCGCCCCCGCGTCCCACATTCCCCACACCTGGACTCACCCGGGGTGGCGCTGCCTTTCCCGGGTCTGCCTGCCGGTGCCCGCCTTTCCTGCCTAACTATTCTGATCCAAAAATGGCGACTTTTTGTTTCAGTGCGGACTTTTTAGTCCCTGAGGTTGGGGGGGTTGACTCTCGGGGTTTTTTAGAACCCAAACGAGAAAGGGCTTGCCCCTACGATGGTAGATACCACTTTTAAATTAAGTGTCTGTGAAATGATTTTGGGGGAAAGGAAATTTTTCAGCCTTGAACGTTTTGGGCCCTGCTCCATTGGCTTTACATGGGGCCCGGGGGCCCCCAAAGGCTCACAGAAAACTCAGCACTAGTTGGGCTCTATTCCCTGCCCCGGGAAAGACGTTGCCTGTCTGCCTCCCTGAAAAGTCAAGAACGGGGAGCCTGGGTAGCTCCCCCGTTTAGCATCTGCCTTGGGGTCAGGTCATCATCCCGGGGGCCCGGGGCCCCCGGGTCCCACTTTGGGGGTCCCGCGGGGAGCCTGTTTCTTTTGGGGCTGTTTATGCCCGTCTCTTTTGTGTCTCTCATGGTAAATTTAAAAAACAACCCCTAAAAAAGGAAAGAATGAATGAATTTTAAATTTAAAAAGGGCTGACTGACTGGGGTGAAGAATGATCGGCTGAAGACTGACTGGCTGAATGAAAAGTATTTCATAAGCAAGCCCGGAAAACAAGCAAGCAAAAAGCAAGCAAATGAAAAAAAATGGGAAAACGATGAAGGGGCGGTTTACTTTCTGGCTGGCATGTCGGTGGAGTGTTTGGGGGCTCTATTTTCTCGGGGTTGGGGAGGATGAGCCCTAAACCCGGGTGTAAAAACGCCCTAACCCAAAAAAACTTCTGAAAAAAAAAAAAAAATTAAAAGAAAAAAAGAAAAAAAAAAAAGGTGGAGCCCGGGTGGTCGGCGGTTTTTAGCGCCGCCTTCAGCCCGGGGCCTGATTGGGGGGCCCGGCTCAGACCCCGTCGGGTTCCAAGCATGGAGCCTGCTTCTCCCCCGCCGGGTGTCCGACTCTCTCACTCCTGTGTCTCAGGAGAAAATTTAAAAAGAAACTTTACAAAAAGGAAAAAAAAAAGTTGTGTTGTTTTGTTTTGTTTTGGGTTTTTTTTTGTTTCAAACGGACGATCGTCACTAAAAGGCAACCCGCCCAAAAAAATGACGATTGGAAAAAAGAAGAAAACCCTTCCCGGTTCCCACAGAGTTCAAGTACAGCCTTGCCCATCCCCCGATCAGAGAATAAAAAGGGCCCTCTCTAGGGCGTCCCCCCTCCCCAGGGGCGCCCCAGTCCCTTTTGGGAGATGCCAGCACGTGCCGCGCTGCAGAAAAAAACGGGGCGAACGGGAAACAGGGCCCTAGAAAAAAACCCTGCGCGAAGGTTGGCAACGGGCACACACACACACACACACCACACACAAAACCCCCACACCCCCCGCCAGCCCCCAAAAAACTCTGGCAGGCCCCCCTGGGCTGCTTTTGGGGGCTAAAAATTACTTGCAA
>NW_024570958.1:0-15531 GCF_018345385.1 Vulpes lagopus | reverse complement strand
CTTGTACAAAAGCAACTTACTTCAGAGAGTTGAGCTCACCCTCAGTCTCTCACAGTTGCAAACTGCCTGTAGAAAGAGTTTCCAACATCTGCACCAGAGCCGTTTGTCCCAGGCTTGTGAGACGCAAGTGGAATAAGCAGACCGGGAGGGTGTCTCCAGCTGCAGTGGAGTGATGTTCTGGGTACATCCTGGCTTAGAGTACTGCTACGTTCTCAGTGCCCTAAGAACGCAGCTAGTTGAAAGCTGGCTCGTAGGCATGCTTCCTTGTGCGAGCTGAGGTCAGGACAGGACCCTCCCGCATGCTGCCTGCCCTTAGACAAAGGTCCCAGCATCCTTATGTTAGGCGCCGGAAGAGGTTGTGTAAAAAGCATGTGGATGTGACAGGACTCTGCCCAAGTGAATCTGAGTCCAATACAGACATTGCAAACGTCCTTGTTCAATGAGAGTGTAGCTCGATCCTAGCAGCCATCAATAAGTGTCTTCCCGAAATCTGCCTGCAAAGCATACACACTGCCAAGAGTTGAGTTTATGGACTGTCCCTCCCACATCCTGCCTGCTTAGGGGCACCGGGCTCCTAACAGGCCCTAGCCCCGAGGCGTACACTGAGTGTTGAGTGAGGTAAGTGGGAAGTCACGGCCCACAGACTAGTGGCCATCCAAGCTCAATCTAATTCTCGGTTTCCTAGTATGTCTTGTGTGACCAGGTGCTACATCCTAAGTGCCAAACGAGAGAAGCTAGCTGACTACTTGTTCAAAAGCTACTTCGGAGAGTTGAGCTGACCCTCAGTCCCTCACAGTTTGCACACTGCCTGCAGAATGAGTTTGGAACATCTGCACCAGAGCCCTTACTCAGAGGCTTGTGAGACGCAAGTGGGAATAAGCAGACCTGGAGGGTGTCTCCAGCTGCAGTGGAGTGGGTATTCTTGGTACCTACTGACTTAGAGTACTGCTACGTTTCTCAGTGCCCTAAGAACGCAGCTAGTTGAAAACTGGATTTGTAGGCAATGCTTCCTTGTGCGAGCTGAGGTCAGGACAGGAACCGCCCGCATCCTGCCTGCCCTTAGACAAAGTTCCCAGCATCCTTATGTTAGGCGCCGTAAGAGGATGTGTGAAAAGCATGTGGAAGTGCCAAGACCCTGCCCAAGTGAATCTGAGTCCAATACAGACATTGCAAACGTCCTTGTTCAATGAAAGTGTAGCTCGGGTCGTAGCACCCATCAGTAACTGTCTTCCAGACATCTGCCTGCAAAGCATACACACTTCCCAGAGTTGAGCTTATGGTCTGTCCCTCCCACATCATGCCTGCAGGTACACTGCGCTCCTAACAGGCCTAGCCCCAATGGTGCCTGAAGGTTGTGAGAGATAAGTGAAAGTCCTGGCCCACGACCCTAGTGCATCCAAGCTCAATCTAGCGGTTTTTTAGTATTTCCTGTGTTAGCCAGGTTGTACATCCTAATTGCCATACGAGAGAAGAGAGCTGAACGCCTTGTCCAAAAGCAACTTACTTCGGAGTGTTGAGCTGACCCTCAGTCCCTCACAGTTTGCACACTTCCTGCAGAAGGAGTTTCCTACATCTGCACCAGAGCCGTTTCTCAGAGGCTTGTGATACGCAAGTGGAATAAGCAGACCTGGATGGTGTCTCCAGCTGCAGTGGAGTGGTATTCTGGTATTTCGTGGCTTAGGAGAAAGGCTAGGATCTCAGTGCCCTAGTTACGCAGCTAGTTGAAAGCTGGCTTGTAGGCATGCTTCCTTGAGCGAGCTTAGGTCAGGGAAGGACCTTACCGCATCCTGACTGCCCCTAGAGGTAGGTCCCAGCATCCTTATGTTAGCCGCCAGAAGAGGTTGTGGAAGAGCATGTGGAAGGGACAGGATTCTCCTCAAGTGTATCTGATATCAATACAGACATTGTTAACGTCCTTGTTCAATGAGAGTGTAGCTCGGTCCTAGCTCCCATCAAAGTGTGTAGCAGACAATTGCCTGCAAAGCATACACATTTCCGAGAATTGAGCTTCCGGAATGTCCCTCCAACATCCTGCCTGCAGGTACACTGCGCTCCTAACAGGCCTAGCCCTGTGTGTGACTGTAGTGTTGTGAGAGGTAAGTGGAAACTCCCGGCCCACAAGACTAGTGCATCCAAGCTCAATCCAGCGAATTCCTAGTGTTTCCTCTGTGAGCCAGGTGCTGCATCCTAAGTGCCATACGAGAGAAGCTAGCTGAATGCCTTGTCCAAAAGCAACTTACTTCAGAGAGTTGAGCTCACCCTCAGTCTCTCACAGTTGCAAACTGCCTGCAGAAAGAGTTTCCAACATCTGCACCAGAGCCGTTTGTCCGAGGCTTGTGAGACGCAAGTGGAATAAGCAGACCGGGAGGGTGTCTCCAGCTGCAATGGAGTGATGTTCTGGGTACCTCCTGGCTTAGAATACTCCTACGTTCTCAGTGCCCTAAGAACGCAGCTAGTTGAAAGCTGGCTTGTAGGCGTGCTTCCTTGTGCGAGCAGAGTTCAGGGCAGGACCCTCCCGCATCCTGACTGCCCGTCGACATAGGTCCCAGCATCCTTATGTTGGGCGCCAGAAGAGGTTGTGTGAAAAGCATGTGGAAGTGACAGGACTCTGCTCAAGTGAATCTGAGTCCAATACAGACATTGCAAACGTCCTTGTTCAATGAGAGTGTAGCTCGGTCCTAGCACCCATCAATAAGTGTCTTCCAGACATCTGCCTGCAAAGCATACACACTTCCGAGAGTTGAGCTTATGCACTGTCCCTCCCACATCCTGCCTGCAGGTACACCGTGCTCCTAATAGGCCTTTCCCGATGCATGCCTGAAGTGTTGTGAGAGGTAAGTGGAAACTCCCGGCCTACAATACTAGTGCATCCAAGCTCAATCCAGTGCATTCCTAATATTTGTTGTGTGAGCCAGGTGCTGCATCCTAAGTGCCATATGAGAGAAGCTAGCTGAACGCCTTGTCCAAAAGCAACTTACTTCGGAGAGCTGCGCTGACGGTCAGTCCCTCACAGTTGCACACTGCCTGTAAAAAGAGTTTCCAACATGTACACCAGAGCCGTTTGTCAGGGGCTTGTGAGAGGCAGGTGGAATAAGCAGATCTGGAGGGTGTCTCCAGCTGCTGTGGAGTGGTATTCTGGGAACCTCCTGGCATAGAATACTGCAACGTTCTCAGTTCCCTAGGAACGCAGCTAGTTGAAAGCTGGCTTGTAGGCATGCTTCCTTGTGCGAGCAGAAGTCAGGGCAGGACCCTCCCGCATCCCGACTGCCCTTAGACATAGGACCCAGCATCCTTATGTTAGGCACCAGAAGAGGTAGTGTGTAAAGCATGTGGAAGTGACAGGATTCTCCTCAAGTGTATCTGATCTCAATACAGACATTGAAAACATCCTTGTTCAATGAAAGTGTAGCTCGGTCCTAGCTCCCATGAAAGCGTGTAGCAGACATCTGCCTGCAAAGCATACACACTCCTGAGAGGTGAGCTTATGGACTGTCCCTCCCACATCCTGCCTGCCGGTACACCGTGCTCCTAACAGGCCTGGCCCATATGCATGCCTGAAGTGTTGTGAGAGGTAAGTGGAAAGTCCCGGCCCACAATACTAGTGCATCGAAGCTCAAGCTAGCGGTTTCCTAGTAATTCCTTTGTTAGCCAGGTGCTACACCCTAAGTTCCATACGAGAGAAGCTAGCTGAACACCTTGTCCACAATCAACTTACTTCGGAGAGTTGAGCTGACACTCAGTCCCTCACAGTTGCACACTGCCTGCAGAATGAGTTTCGAACATCTGCACCAGAGCCGTTTCTCAGAGGCTTGTGAGACGCAAGTGGAATAAGCAGACCTGGAGGGTGTCTCCAGCTGCAGTGGAGTGGTATTCTTGGTACCTCCTGATTTAGAGTACTGCTATGTTCTCAGTGCCCTAAGAACACAGCTAGTTCAAAGCTGGCTTGTATGCATGCTTCCTGGTGCGAGCTGAGGTCAGGACAGGCCCCGCCGCATTCTGCCTGCCTGTACACAAATGTTCCAGCATCCTTATGTTAGGCGCCAGAAGAGGTTGTGTGAAAAGGATGTGGAAGTGACAGGACTCTTCTCAAGTGAATCTGAGTCCAATAGAGACATTGCAGACGTCCTTGTTCAATGAGAGTGTAGCTCGGTCCTAGCACCCATCAATAAGTGTCTTCCAGACATCTGCCTGCAAAACATACACGCTTCCGAGAGTTGAGCTTATGGGCTGTCCCTCCCACATCCTGCCTACAGGTACACCGCGCTCCTAACTAGCCTAGCCCCGATGCGTGCCTGAAGTGGTGTGAGAGGTAAGTGGAAACTCCCGGCCCACAAGACTAGTGCATCCAAGCTCATTCCAGCGAATTTCCTAGTGTTTCCTGTGGGATCCAGGTGCTGCATCCTAAGTGCCATAAGAGAGAATCTAGCTGAACGCCTTGTCCAAAAGCAACTCATTTCGGATAGTTGAGCTCACACTCAGTCCCTCACAGTTGCAAACTGCCTGCAGAAAGAGTTTCCAACATCTGCACCAGAGCAGTTTGTCAGAGGCTTGTGAGACCCAAGTGGAATAAACAGACCTGAAGGGTGTCTCGAGCTCCAGTGCAGGGGTATTCTGGGTACATCCTGGCTTAGAGTACTGCTACGTTCTCAGTGCCCTAAGAACGCAGCTAGTTGAAAGCTGGCTTGTAGCCATGCTTCCTTGTGCGAGCTGAGGTCAGGGCAGGACCCTCCTGCATCCTGACTGCATGTCCATATTGGTCCCAGCATCCTTATGTTAGGCGCCGGAATAGGTTGTGTGAAAAGCATGTGGAAGTGACAGGACTGTGCTCAAGTGAATCTGAGTCCAATACAGACATTGCAAACGTCCTTGTTCAATGAGAGTGTACCTCGGTCCTTGCACCCATCAATAAGTGTCTTCCCGACATCTGCGTGCAAAGCATACACACTTCCGAGAGTTGAGCTTATGGACTGTCCCTCCCACATCCTGCCTGCAGGTACACCCCGCTCCTAACAGGCATAGCCCCGATGCGTGACTGAAGTCTTGTGAGAGGTAAGTGGAAACTCCCGACCCACAAGACTAGTGCATCCAAGCTCAATCCAGCGAATTCCTAGTATTTCCTGTGTGAGGCAAGTGCTGCATCCTAAGTGCCATACGAGACAAGCTAGCTGAACGCCTTGTCCAATAGCAAAATACTACGGAGAGTTGAGCTCACCCTCAGTCCCTCACAGTTACAAACTGCCTGCAGAAAAAGTTTCCAACATCTGCACCACAGCCGTTTGTCAGAGGCTTGTGAGACGCAAGTGGAATAAGCAGACCTGGAGGGTGTCTCCAGCTGCAGTGGAGTGGTATTCAGGGAACCTCCTGGCATAGAATTCGCCACCGTTCTCAGTGCCCTTTGAAAGCAGCTAGTTGAAAGCTGGCTTGTAGGCATGCTTCCTTGTGCGAGCTGAGGTCAGGACAGGACCCTCCGCATCCTGACTGCCGGTAGACATAGGTACCAGCATCCTTATGTTAGGTGCCAGAAGAGGTTGTGTGTAAAGCATGTGGAAGTGACAGGATTCTCCTCAACTGCATCTGATCTAAAAAGAGACATTGCAAACGTCCTTGTTCAATGAGAGTGTAGCTCAGTCCTAGCTCCCATGAAAGTGTGTAGCAGACATCTGCCTGCAAAGCATACACACTTCTGAGAGTTGAGCTTATGGACGGTCCCTCCCACATCCTGCCTGCTGGTACACCGTGCTCCTAACAGGCCTGGCCCAGATGCATGCCTGAAGTGTTGTGAGAGGTAAGTGGAAAGTCCCGACCCACAAGACTAGTGCATCCAAGCTCAATCTAGTGGTTTCCTAGTAATTCCTTTGTTAGCCAGGTGCTACATCCTAAGTCCCATACGAGAGAAGCTAGCTGAACGCCTTGTCCAAAAGCAACTTACTTCGGAGAGTTGAGCTGACCCTCAGTCTGTCACAGTTGCACACTGCCTGCAGAATGAGTTTCGAACATCTGCACCAGAGCCGTTTCTCAGAGGCTTGTGAGACACAAGTGGAATAAGCAGACCCGGATGATGTTTCCAGCTGCAGTGGAGTGGTATTCTTGGTACCTCCTGATTTAGAGTACTGCTATGTTCTCAGTGCCCTAAGAACGCAGCTAGTTGAAAGCTGGCGTGTAAGCATGCTTCCTTGTGCGAGCTGAGGTCAGGGCAGGACCCTACCGCATCCTGACTTCCCGTAGACGTCAGTCCCAGCATCGTTATGTTAGGCGCCAGAAGAGTTTGTGAAAAAGCATGTGGAAGTGACAGGATTCTCTCAAGTGTATCTGATCTCAATACAGACATTGCAAAAGTCCTTGTTCAATGAGAGTGTAGCTCGGTCCTAGTTCCCATCAAAGTGTGTAGCAGACAATTGCCTGCAAAGGATACACACTTCCGAGAGTTGAGCTAATGGACTGTCCCTCCCACATCCAGCCTGCAGGAACACCGCACTGCTAACAGGCCTATCCCCGATGCGTGCCTGAAGTGGTGTGAGAGATAAGTGGAAAGTCCTGGCCCTCAACACTAGTGCATCCAAGCTCAATCTAGCGGTTTTTTAGTATTTCCTGTGTGAGTCAGGCGCTACATCATAAGTGCCATACGAGAGAAGCTAGCTGAACGCCTTGCCAAAAGCAACTTACTTTGGAGAGTTGAGCTCACACTCAGTCGCTCACAGTTGCACACTGCCTGCAGAAAGAGTTTCCAACATCTGCACCACAGCCGTTTGTCAGAGGGTTGTGAGACGCAAGTGGAATAAGCAGACCTGGAGGGTGTCTCCAGCTGCAGTGGAGTGGTATTCTGGGTATCTCCTGGCTTAGAACACTGTTACGTTCTCAGTGCCCGAGGAACGTAGCTAGTTGAAAGCTGGCTTGTAGGCGTGCTTCCTTGTGCGAGCTGAGTTCAGGGCAGGACCCTCCCGCATTCTGACTGCCCGTAGACATAGGTCCCAGCATCCTTATGTTAGGTGCCGGAAGAGGTTGTGTGAAGAGCATGTGGAAGTGACAGGATTCTCCTCAGCTGTATCTGATCTCAATGCAGACATTGCAAACGTCCTTATTCAATGAGAGTGTAGCTCGGTCCTAGCTCCCATCAAAGTGTCTACCAGACATCTGCCTGCAAAGCATACACACTTCCGAGAGTTGGGCTTATGGACTGTCCCTCCCACATCCTGCCTGCACGTACACCCCGCTCCTAACAGGCCTAGCCCCGATGCGTGCCTGAAGTGTTGTGAGAGGTAAGTGGAAAGTCCTGGCCCAAAGACTAGTGCATCCAAGCTCAACCCAGCGATTTCCTAGTATTTCCTGTGAGAGCCAGGTGCGACATCCTAAGTGCCATACGAGAGAAGCTAGCTGAACGCCTTGTCCGAAAGCAACTTACTTCGGAGTGTTGAGCTCACCCTCAGGCCCTCACAGTTGCACACTGCCTGTAGAAAGAGTTTCCAACATCTGCACCACAGACGTTTGTCAGAGGCTTGTGAGACGCAAGTGGAATAAGCAGACCTGGAGGGTGTTTCCAACTGCAGTGGAGTGGTATTCTGGGTACCTCCTGGCTTAGAACACTGTTACGTTCTCAGTGCCCGAGGAACGCAGCTTATTGAAAGCTGGCTTGTAGGCGTGCTTCCTTCTGCGAGCTGAGTTCAGGGCAGGACCGTCCCGCATTCTGACTGCCCGTAGACGTAGGTCCCAGCATCCTTATGTTAGGTGCCGGAATAGGTTGTGTGAAGCGCATGTGGAAGTGACAGGATTCTCCTCAGGTGTATCTGAGATCAATGCAGACATTGCCAACATCCTTGTTCAATGAGAGTGTAGCTCGGTCCTAGCTCCCATCGAAGTGTCTAGCAGACATCTGCCTGCAAAGCATACACACTTCCGAGACTTGGGATTATGGACTGTCCTTCCCACATTCTGCCTGCACGTACACCACGCTCATAACATGCCTAGTCCCGATGCGTGCCTGAAGTGTTGTGAGAGGTAAGTGGAAAGTCCCGGCCCACAAGACTAGTGCATCTAAGCTCAACCCAGTTATTTCCTAGTATTTCCTGTGTGAGTCAGGTGCGACATCCTAAGTGACATAGGAGAGAAGCTAGCTGAACGCCTTGCCCCAAAACAAGTTACTTCGGAGAGTTCAGCTCACCCTCAGTCCCTCACAGTTGCACACTGCCTGCAGAAAGAGTTTCCAACATCTGCACCACAGCCGTTTGTCAGAGTCTTGTGAGACACAAGTGGAATAAACAGACCGGGAGGGTGTCTCCAGCTGCAGTGGAGTGGTATTCTGGGTACCTCCTGGCTTAGAACACTGTTACGTTCTCTGTGCCTGAGGAACGCAGCTAGTTGATAGCTGGCTTGTAGGCGTGCTTCCTTCTGCGAGCTGAGTTCAGGGCAGGACCCTCCCGTATTCTGACTGCCCATAGACGTAGGTCCCAGCATCCTTATGTTAGGTGCTGGAAGAGGTTGTGTGAAGAGCATGTGGAAGTGACAGGACCTCCTCAGTTGTATCTGATCTCAATGCAGACATTGCAAACGTCCTTGTTCAATGAGAGTGTAGCTCGGTCCTAGCTCCCATCAAAGTGTCTAGCAGACATATGCCTGCAAAGCATACACACTTCCGAGAGTTGGGCTTATGGACTGTCCCTGCCACATCCTGCCTGCACGTACACCGCGCTCCTAACAGGCCTAGCCCCGATGCGTGCCTGAAGTGTTGTGAGAGGTAAGTGGAAAGTCCCGGCCCACAAGACTAGTGCATCCAAGCTTAACCCAGCGATTTCCTAGTATTTCCTGTTTGAGCCAGGTGCGTCTTCCTACGTGCCATACGAGAGAAGCTAGCTGAACGCCTTGCCCGAAAGCAACTTACTTCGGAGAGTTGACCTCACCCTCAGTCCCTCACAGTTGCACACTGCCTGCAGAAAGAGTTTCCAACATCTGCACCAGAGCCGATTGTCAGAGGCTTGTGAGACACGAGTGGAATAAGCAGACCAGGAGGGTGTCTCCAGCTGCAGTGGAGTGGTATTCTGGGTACCTCTTGGCTTAGAACACTGTTACGTTCTCAGTGCCCGAGGAACGCAGCTAGTTGAAAGCTGGCTTGTAGGCATGCTTCCTTGTGCGAGCTTAGGTCTGGGAAGGACCCTACCGCATCCTGACTGCCGGTAGTGGTAGGTCCCAGCATACATATGTTACGCGGCAGAAGAGGTTGTGGAAAAGCATGTGGAAGGGATAGGATTCCCCTCAAGTGTATGTGATATCAATACAGACATTGTAAACGCCCTTGTTCAATGAGAGTGTAGCTCGGTCCTAGCTCCCATCAAAGTGTCTAGCAGACATCTGCCTGCAAAGCATACACATTTCCGAGAATTGAGCTTCTGGAATGTCCCTCCCACATCCTGCCTGCCGGTACACAGCGCTACTAACAGGCCTAGCCCTGATGCGTGACTGTAGTGTTCTGAGAGGTAAGTGGAAACTCCCAGCCCACAAGAATAGTGCATCCAAGCTCAATCCAGCGAATTCATAGAGTTTCCTCTGTGAGCCAGGTGCTGCATCCTAAGTGCCATACGAGAGAAGCTAGCTAAATGCCTTGTACAAAAGCAACTTACTTCAGAGAGTTGAGCTCACCCTCAGTCTCTCACAGTTGCAAACTGCCTGTAGAAAGAGTTTCCAACATCTGCACCAGAGCCGTTTGTCCCAGGCTTGTGAGACGCAAGTGGAATAAGCAGACCGGGAGGGTGTCTCCAGCTGCAGTGGAGTGATGTTCTGGGTACATCCTGGCTTAGAGTACTGCTACGTTCTCAGTGCCCTAAGAACGCAGCTAGTTGAAAGCTGGCTCGTAGGCATGCTTCCTTGTGCGAGCTGAGGTCAGGACAGGACCCTCCCGCATGCTGCCTGCCCTTAGACAAAGGTCCCAGCATCCTTATGTTAGGCGCCGGAAGAGGTTGTGTAAAAAGCATGTGGATGTGACAGGACTCTGCCCAAGTGAATCTGAGTCCAATACAGACATTGCAAACGTCCTTGTTCAATGAGAGTGTAGCTCGATCCTAGCAGCCATCAATAAGTGTCTTCCCGAAATCTGCCTGCAAAGCATACACACTGCCAAGAGTTGAGTTTATGGACTGTCCCTCCCACATCCTGCCTGCAGGTGCACCGGGCTCCTAACAGGCCTAGCCCCGATGCGTACCTGAAGTGTTGAGTGAGGTAAGTGGGAAGTCACGGCCCACAAGACTAGTGCATCCAAGCTCAATCTACCGGTTTCCTAGTATGTCTTGTGTGACCAGGTGCTACATCCTAAGTGCCACACGAGAGAAGCTAGCTGGACGACTTGTTCAAAAGCTACTTCGGAGAGTTGAGCTGACCCTCAGTCCCTCACAGTTGCACACTGCCTGCAGAATGAGTTTGGAACATCTGCACCAGAGCCCTTACTCAGAGGCTTGTGAGACGCAAGTGGAATAAGCAGACCTGGAGGGTGTCTCCAGCTGCAGTGGAGTGGTATTCTTGGTACCTACTGACTTAGAGTACTGCTACGTTCTCAGTGCCCTAAGAACGCAGCTAGTTGAAAACTGGATTGTAGGCATGCTTCCTTGTGCGAGCTGAGGTCAGGACAGGAACCGCCCGCATCCTGCCTGCCCTTAGACAAAGTTCCCAGCATCCTTATGTTAGGCGCCGTAAGAGGATGTGTGAAAAGCATGTGGAAGTGCCAAGACCCTGCCCAAGTGAATCTGAGTCCAATACAGACATTGCAAACGTCCTTGTTCAATGAAAGTGTAGCTCGGTCGTAGCACCCATCAGTAACTGTCTTCCAGACATCTGCCTGCAAAGCATACACACTTCCCAGAGTTGAGCTTATGGACTGTCCCTCCCACATCATGCCTGCAGGTACACTGCGCTCCTAACAGGCCTAGCCCCAATGGGTGCCTGAAGGTTGTGAGAGATAAGTGGAAAGTCCTGGCCCACGACCCTAGTGCATCCAAGCTCAATCTAGCGGTTTTTTAGTATTTCCTGTGTTAGCCAGGTTGTACATCCTAATTGCCATACGAGAGAAGAGAGCTGAACGCCTTGTCCAAAAGCAACTTACTTCGGAGTGTTGAGCTGACCCTCAGTCCCTCACAGTTGCACACTGCCTGCAGAAGGAGTTTCCTACATCTGCACCAGAGCCGTTTCTCAGAGGCTTGTGATACGCAAGTGGAATAAGCAGACCTGGATGGTGTCTCCAGCTGCAGTGGAGTGGTATTCTGGGTATTTCGTGGCTTAGAGAAAGGCTAGGATCTCAGTGCCCTAGTTACGCAGCTAGTTGAAAGCTGGCTTGTAGGCATGCTTCCTTGAGCGAGCTTAGGTCAGGGAAGGACCTTACCGCATCCTGACTGCCCCTAGAGGTAGGTCCCAGCATCCTTATGTTAGCCGCCAGAAGAGGTTGTGGAAGAGCATGTGGAAGGGACAGGATTCTCCTCAAGTGTATCTGATATCAATACAGACATTGTTAACGTCCTTGTTCAATGAGAGTGTAGCTCGGTCCTAGCTCCCATCAAAGTGTGTAGCAGACAATTGCCTGCAAAGCATACACATTTCCGAGAATTGAGCTTCCGGAATGTCCCTCCAACATCCTGCCTGCAGGTACACTGCGCTCCTAACAGGCCTAGCCCTGTGTGTGACTGTAGTGTTGTGAGAGGTAAGTGGAAACTCCCGGCCCACAAGACTAGTGCATCCAAGCTCAATCCAGCGAATTCCTAGTGTTTCCTCTGTGAGCCAGGTGCTGCATCCTAAGTGCCATACGAGAGAAGCTAGCTGAATGCCTTGTCCAAAAGCAACTTACTTCAGAGAGTTGAGCTCACCCTCAGTCTCTCACAGTTGCAAACTGCCTGCAGAAAGAGTTTCCAACATCTGCACCAGAGCCGTTTGTCCGAGGCTTGTGAGACGCAAGTGGAATAAGCAGACCGGGAGGGTGTCTCCAGCTGCAGTGGAGTGATGTTCTGGGTACCTCCTGGCTTAGAATACTCCTACGTTCTCAGTGCCCTAAGAACGCAGCTAGTTGAAAGCTGGCTTGTAGGCGTGCTTCCTTGTGCGAGCAGAGTTCAGGGCAGGACCCTCCCGCATCCTGACTGCCCGTCGACATAGGTCCCAGCATCCTTATGTTGGGCGCCAGAAGAGGTTGTGTGAAAGCATGTGGAAGTGACAGGAGTCTGCTCAAGTGAATCTGAGTCCAATACAGACATTGCAAACGTCGTTGTTCAATGAGAGTGTAGCTCGGTGCTAGCTCCCATCAATAAGTGTCTTCCAGACATCTGTCTGCAAAGCATACAAACTTCCGTGAGTTGAGCTTATGGACTGTCTCTCCCCCATCCTGCCTGCAGGTACACCGCACTCCTAAGGGGCGAAGTCCCGATGCGTGCCTGAAGTGTTGTGAGAGGAAAGTGAAAGTCCTGGCCCACAAGACTAGTGCATCCAAGCTCAATCTAGCGGTTTCCTAGTATTTCCTGTGTAAGCCAGCTGCTACATCCTAAGTGCCATACGAGAGAAGCTAGCTGAACGCCTTGTCCAAAAGCAACTTACTTCGGAGAGTTGAGCTCACCCTCAGTCCCTCACAGTTGCACACTGCCTGCAGAAAGAGTTTCGAACATCTGCACCAGAGCCGTTTCTCAGAGGCTTGTGAGACGCACGTGGAATAAGCAGACCTGCATGGTGTTTCCAGCTGCAGTGGAGTGGTATTCTGGGTACCTCCTGACTTAGAGTACTGTTAAGTTCTCAGTGCCCTAAGAATGCAGCTACTTGAAAGCTGGCTTCTAGGCATGCTTCCTTGTGCGAGCTGAGGTCAGGACAGGACCCGCCGCATTCTGCCTCCCCGTAGACAAAGGTCCGAGCATCCTTATGTTAGGCGCTGGAAGAGGTTGTGTGAAAAGCATGTGGAAGTGACAGGACTGTGCTCAAGTGAATCTGAGTCCAAACCAGACATTGCAAACGTCCTTGTTCAATGAGAGTGTAGCCACAAGACTAGTGCATCCAAGCTCAATCCAGCGAATTCCTAGTATTTCCTGTGTGAGCCAAGTGCTGCATGAAGGAGTGAGAAAAAAATGGGTGAGGGAAAGAGCCTAGATTCTAAGGGCACTGTGTAGAATAAGTTTGCCTTCCATACACCTGATCAAAATCTGCATTTGGGATTGGTTTTTTTTTTATGAAGACAATTTCTAACACCATGTCTCAGGAGGTGGTAGCAGTGAAAACTAGGCCTTCTACTCTGTTTGACCTGTGCAGGAGAGTGGTGTCCCCACCCCCACCCCACCCCACCCCCCCGCCCATGTCACAAGCCCAGTACATCATGGCATCTTACCTTGGCTCAGTATGTATTACGTTGAGAAGACTGAGGAAATAGACTTCAAGAAAGGCACTCTGCTTAGGCTATTTGATGCTCACTCTGATATGAGCTGATAAAGATTAGGCCTTCAGTTTGGTTATAACACAAATCAGAGAAGGGCAGAAATCACAGTGAATGATAGAATCAAGATTCATAGAAGTCTTGTCATAGCTGGAGCAATGGAAAATTCTAACAAGGGGAAATTTAATAGAGATAATCCAACTCTTCACACATGCCCTCTACGTAGCAGGTGAAGGGTCTTGCCTTAGTAGCAGATTGTTTGAAATGACTTAGGAGATTTAGTTCACAATATGTTGAAGCAATCTCACAGTGACTGTGACATAAACTTGTGAACTGGGGATGCCTGGTGGCTCAGCGGGTTTAGCACCTGCCTTCAGCCCGGGGCATGATCCTGGAGACCCAGGATCGAGTCCCACGTTGGGCTCCCTGCGTGGAGCCTGCTTCTCCCTCTGCCTGTGTCTCTGCCTCTCTCTCTCTCTCTCTCTCTCTCTCTCTTCTCTCATGAATAAACAAAATCTTTAAATAAATAAACTTGTGAACTGTAAAATATAAGATGAAGGACAGGGAGCAGGGGGTGGGAGGTAGATGGTATAGCATAATTCTATGGTCAGCCTACCTCTGAAGAATGGAGACAGAAGTTGGAACCATACTGGTGAGCCAAATTTGGAAGACTTGGACTATTTTTTTCTGAAATAAAAAGATACTATATCTTGAATATTTGAATGGTTGTGATATGAAAGAGATATCAGTAGACTTGCTTTGGGTGGAAGTTAAAGGAGAATAGGCTTTTGCTGACCTGAAAGTAGAACTTTAAAGGTTTAAAAGTTTTATAAGTTTAAAACTCTGAGCCTACTGGTAATGAAATAAGCTAATTCCAGAAGGTATATGCTGCTCATCATTAAGTGTTCAAATAGAATGTAAAGGAAATTCACGCATTAGAAGAGGTGTTGGACGAGATGACTTTTAGGCCTGCTTGTGGCCCTGCAAGTCCATGATTCTTTGATTCAGATATAATTTACTGGGCCCCTTCATTTAAACAAATTTCCTTTGCTGCCTCCATTATTAGGTGACAGAACTAATTTAATTCAATAAACATTAACTAAAACTTATAGTGTATAACATCTTATACTAAATTTGGGAAGTACAGACACAATCCCCTCACTTTTTGGACGCTAAATTTGAGAAACTTACGAGCTGTATCACTTGTAAGAATAGAATAACTAGTGTGATAGAGGGGAGAAAGGCAGGCTTAAGGAAAGGAAAAAAGACAGGCTCACCTAGGAAGGAATATTTGATGGGTTATATGTGAATGAAACCAATGTCAAGAAACATGTTTGTATTAGAATTGGAAATTTAATTTATAGAGACACACTGGATACAGTGACATTCACCCCATATGCTTCAGCTCTTCTACTTCCATCTAAACTTTGACTCCTTATGACACTAAGGCCCCCAAAATTCCTCAAGCACTGCGTTCATGAATTAGGTGTTCTGAACAGAGAGATAGATTCCAGAATATTGGCAAACAATACTGGCCTTCTGCTACTTATTAAGGAAACATCAGATTCATTTTGTCCTAGAGTCTCTCAAGCAGTACATTTGACTAGCTGTTGATGAAGACTATTAAGATCTTTCTATTGGAGAAATATTTCTTTTCTCAGTATTATCTCAAAGTTTCTGGAGTGATGTTTAAAATCTTTTTTCTAGTTTTGCTAGCTGTGAAATCATTGATCATTGTAGGGCATTGAGGAGGTCCGAGCTTGGTGTTTAGAGATCCAGACTTGGAGTATATCCATTCCATAGGAGTCCTCTTCCACTTTCTCAGTTTTGCATAACAGTGACTCTCTCCTTATTCATAATTCAAAAACAGTTATTAGGTGCTTTCTTGTTTCTAGGAATAAATAGCAAGATAAATGGACATAGCCCCTGACTGCTTACAAAGCCAGAGTATTGAAATCTATGTGGTATAGTAGTGAGTGTACATAAAGAGATTAGTACAATAGAGGTAATAAATGGAGATATAAAGCAATAGGAAAATGAAGGATTATTCGGTAACTTATTTTCTAGCAATTGGGTAACCATTTGGAGAAAAATAAAATGAGATTCACTTTATGATATACTCCAAAAATAATTCTTTCAGAATTGTATAATATATAAAA
>NW_024570957.1:0-4288 GCF_018345385.1 Vulpes lagopus | reverse complement strand
GTAGGTCCCAGCATCCTTATGTTAGGTGCCGGAAGAGGTTGTGTGAAGAGCATGTGGAAGTGACAGGATTCTCCTCAAGTGTATCTGATCTCAATGCAGACATTGCAAACGTCCTTGTTCAATGAGAGTGTAGCTCGGTCCTAGCTCCCATCAAAGTGTCTAGCAGACATCTGCCTGCAAAGCATACACACTTCCGAGAGTTGGGCTTATGGACTGTCCCTCCCACATCCTGCCTGCACGTACACGCGCTCC
Organism: Vulpes lagopus; assembly: GCF_018345385.1. Classification (NCBI taxonomy): domain Eukaryota; kingdom Metazoa; phylum Chordata; class Mammalia; order Carnivora; family Canidae; genus Vulpes; species Vulpes lagopus. Next base: position 4,036 of record NW_024570957.1, on the reverse strand, counting down.
TAACAGGCCTAGCCCCGATGCGTGCCTGAAGTGTTGTGAGAGGTAAGTGGAAAGTCCCGGCCCACAAGACTAGTGCATCCAAGCTCAACCCAGCGATTTCCTAGTATTTCCTGTGTGAGCCAGGTGCTGACATCCTAAGTGCCATACGAGAGAAGCTAGCTGAACGCCTTGTCCGAAAGCAACTTACTTCGGAGAGTTGAGCTCACCCTCAGTCCCTCACAGTTGCACACTGCCTGCAGAAAGAGTTTCCAACATCTGCACCACAGCCGTTTGTCAGAGGCTTGTGAGACGCAAGTGGAATAAGCAGACCTGGAGGGTGTCTCCAGCTGCAGTGGAGTGGTATTCTGGGTACCTCCTGGCTTAGAACACTGTTACGTTCTCAGTGCCCGAGGAACGCAGCTAGTTGAAAGCTGGCTTGTAGGCGTGCTTCCTTGTGCGAGCTGAGTTCAGGGCAGGACCCTCCCGCATTCTGACTGCCCGTAGACGTAGGTCCCAGCATCCTTATGTTAGGTGCGGAAGAGGTTGTGTGAAGAGCATGTGGAAGTGACAGGATTCTCCTCAGGTGTATCTGATCTCAATGCAGACATTGCAAACGTCCTTGTTCAATGAGAGTGTAGCTCGGTCCTAGCTCCCATCAAAGTGTCTAGCAGACATCTGCCTGCAAAGCATACACACTTCCGAGAGTTGGGCTTATGGACTGTCCCTCCCACATCCTGCCTGCACGTACACCGCGCTCCTAACAGGCCTAGCCCCGATGCGTGCCTGAAGTGTTGTGAGAGGTAAGTGGAAAGTCCCGGCCACAAGACTAGTGCATCCAAGCTCAACCCAGCGATTTCCTAGTATTTCCTGTGTGAGCCAGGTGCGACATCCTAAGTGCCATACGAGAGAAGCTAGCTGAACGCCTTGTCCGAAAGCAACTTACTTCGGAGAGTTGAGCTCACCCTCAGTCCCTCACAGTTGCACACTGCCTGCAGAAAGAGTTTCCAACATCTGCACCACAGCCGTTTGTCAGAGGCTTGTGAGACGCAAGTGGAATAAGCAGACCTGGAGGGTGTCTCCAGCTGCAGTGGAGTGGTATTCTGGGTACCTCCTGGCTTAGAACACTGTTACGTTCTCAGTGCCCGAGGAACGCAGCTAGTTGAAAGCTGGCTTGTAGGCGTGCTTCCTTGTGCGAGCTGAGTTCAGGGCAGGACCCTCCCGCATTCTGACTGCCCGTAGACGTAGGTCCCAGCATCCTTATGTTAGGTGCCGGAAGAGGTTGTGTGAAGAGCATGTGGAAGTGACAGGATTCTCCTCAGGTGTATCTGATCTCAATGCAGACATTGCAAACGTCCTTGTTCAATGAGAGTGTAGCTCGGTCCTAGCTCCCATCAAAGTGTCTAGCAGACATCTGCCTGCAAAGCATACACACTTCCGAGAGTTGGGCTTATGGACTGTCCCTCCCACATCCTGCCTGCACGTACACCGCGCTCCTAACAGGCCTAGCCCCGATGCGTGCCTGAAGTGTTGTGAGAGGTAAGTGGAAAGTCCCGGCCCACAAGACTAGTGCATCCAAGCTCAACCCAGCGATTTCCTAGTATTTCCTGTGTGAGCCAGGTGCGACATCCTAAGTGCCATACGAGAGAAGCTAGCTGAACGCCTTGTCCGAAAGCAACTTACTTCGGAGAGTTGAGCTCACCCTCAGTCCCTCACAGTTGCACACTGCCTGCAGAAAGAGTTTCCAACATCTGCACCACAGCCGTTTGTCAGAGGCTTGTGAGACGCAAGTGGAATAAGCAGACCTGGAGGGTGTCTCCAGCTGCAGTGGAGTGGTATTCTGGGTACCTCCTGGCTTAGAACACTGTTACGTTCTCAGTGCCCGAGGAACGCAGCTAGTTGAAAGCTGGCTTGTAGGCGTGCTTCCTTGTGCGAGCTGAGTTCAGGGCAGGACCCTCCCGCATTCTGACTGCCCGTAGACGTAGGTCCCAGCATCCTTATGTTAGGTGCCGGAAGAGGTTGTGTGAAGAGCATGTGGAAGTGACAGGATTCTCCTCAGGTGTATCTGATCTCAATGCAGACATTGCAAACGTCCTTGTTCAATGAGAGTGTAGCTCGGTCCTAGCTCCCATCAAAGTGTCTAGCAGACATCTGCCTGCAAAGCATACACACTTCCGAGAGTTGGGCTTATGGACTGTCCCTCCCACATCCTGCCTGCACGTACACCGCGCTCCTAACAGGCCTAGCCCCGATGCGTGCCTGAAGTGTTGTGAGAGGTAAGTGGAAAGTCCCGGCCCACAAGACTAGTGCATCCAAGCTCAACCCAGCGATTTCCTAGTATTTCCTGTGTGAGCCAGGTGCGACATCCTAAGTGCCATACGAGAGAAGCTAGCTGAACGCCTTGTCCGAAAGCAACTTACTTCGGAGAGTTGAGCTCACCCTCAGTCCCTCACAGTTGCACACTGCCTGCAGAAAGAGTTTCCAACATCTGCACCACAGCCGTTTGTCAGAGGCTTGTGAGACGCAAGTGGAATAAGCAGACCTGGAGGGTGTCTCCAGCTGCAGTGGAGTGGTATTCTGGGTACCTCCTGGCTTAGAACACTGTTACGTTCTCAGTGCCCGAGGAACGCAGCTAGTTGAAAGCTGGCTTGTAGGCGTGCTTCCTTGTGCGAGCTGAGTTCAGGGCAGGACCCTCCCGCATTCTGACTGCCCGTAGACGTAGGTCCCAGCATCCTTATGTTAGGTGCCGGAAGAGGTTGTGTGAAGAGCATGTGGAAGTGACAGGATTCTCCTCAGGTGTATCTGATCTCAATGCAGACATTGCAAACGTCCTTGTTCAATGAGAGTGTAGCTCGGTCCTAGCTCCCATCAAAGTGTCTAGCAGACATCTGCCTGCAAAGCATACACACTTCCGAGAGTTGGGCTTATGGACTGTCCCTCCCACATCCTGCCTGCACGTACACCGCGCTCCTAACAGGCCTAGCCCCGATGCGTGCCTGAAGTGTTGTGAGAGGTAAGTGGAAAGTCCCGGCCCACAAGACTAGTGCATCCAAGCTCAACCCAGCGATTTCCTAGTATTTCCTGTGTGAGCCAGGTGCGACATCCTAAGTGCCATACGAGAGAAGCTAGCTGAACGCCTTGTCCGAAAGCAACTTACTTCGGAGAGTTGAGCTCACCCTCAGTCCCTCACAGTTGCACACTGCCTGCAGAAAGAGTTTCCAACATCTGCACCACAGCCGTTTGTCAGAGGCTTGTGAGACGCAAGTGGAATAAGCAGACCTGGAGGGTGTCTCCAGCTGCAGTGGAGTGGTATTCTGGGTACCTCCTGGCTTAGAACACTGTTACGTTCTCAGTGCCCGAGGAACGCAGCTAGTTGAAAGCTGGCTTGTAGGCGTGCTTCCTTGTGCGAGCTGAGTTCAGGGCAGGACCCTCCCGCATTCTGACTGCCCGTAGACGTAGGTCCCAGCATCCTTATGTTAGGTGCCGGAAGAGGTTGTGTGAAGAGCATGTGGAAGTGACAGGATTCTCCTCAGGTGTATCTGATCTCAATGCAGACATTGCAAACGTCCTTGTTCAATGAGAGTGTAGCTCGGTCCTAGCTCCCATCAAAGTGTCTAGCAGACATCTGCCTGCAAAGCATACACACTTCCGAGAGTTGGGCTTATGGACTGTCCCTCCCACATCCTGCCTGCACGTACACCGCGCTCCTAACAGGCCTAGCCCCGATGCGTGCCTGAAGTGTTGTGAGAGGTAAGTGGAAAGTCCCGGCCCACAAGACTAGTGCATCCAAGCTCAACCAGCGATTTCCTAGTATTTCCTGTGTGAGCCAGGTGCGACATCCTAAGTGCCATACGAGAGAAGCTAGCTGAACGCCTTGTCCGAAAGCAACTTACTTCGGAGAGTTGAGCTCACCCTCAGTCCCTCACAGTTGAACACTGCCTGCAGAAAGAGTTTCCAACATCTGCACCACAGCCGTTTGTCAGAGGCTTGTGAGACGCAAGTGGAATAAGAGACCTGGAGGGTGTCTCCAGCTGCAGTGGAGTGGTATTCTGGGTACCTC
>NW_024570956.1:0-15526 GCF_018345385.1 Vulpes lagopus | reverse complement strand
GCCCTCGTGCACGATGCCATCCACCGGCACCATTCTCGCCGGGTCGGATGCGCAGCAGGGTCGCCGACGTGCACATGGCTGAGCGGCACGTCTTCCTCGCTGCCGTCCGCATTGATGCGCCGCGGCGGTCTTGGCGCCAGCCCCAGCAGCGACTTGATAGCCGCCGAAGTCTGGGAGCGGGCCTTGAGTTCCAGCACCTGGCCGAGCAGTGTCAGCGAGATGAGACGGCGGCGCCTTCGAAATACACGCCGACCCGTCCCCATGGACATGAAGGAGGCTGGAAAACCCTTCCGGCGCAACGGTTGCCACGACGCTGTAGATGAATGCCGCACCCGTTCCCAGCCGATCAGTGCCACATGTTCGGGCTGCGGTTGACCACGGACAGCCAGCCGCGGGAGAAGAGGGCCAGCCGGCCACAGCACGATCGGCAACGAAGCACCAACTCGCCCAGCTCTGCGTAGCCATGTCCATCAGTGCAGCCGCTCGCCCAGCATCGCCGCGCCAGGACCACGAGCGTCAACGCAAGGTCCACCAGAAGCGACGCGAGAAGTCACGCAACTCCGGTTGTCGTCGTCGAGGTCGGGCAGCAGGGGCTCCAGCGTCATCCCGCACTTGGGGCAGGTTCCCGGATGATCCTGGCGGATCTCCGGGTGCATCGGCAGGTGTAGATCGTTCCGGGTGCGGTTGGCGATGCCGCCCGGGCCGGTGAAACTGCGGTGCTGGCATTGGTGATGCGGCGCGATGGCCGCTGCCTGTGCCTATGCCCGCGCCACCGCTGGCATATCGCGCCGGATCGGTGTCGAATTTGGCCTTGCATCCGGTGGCTGCAAAACAAGTACGTGTTCCAAGTGCGGGACGGTGCTCCGACGCCGCCGTGACCGCCATGCCACACACCGGATCGCGCGTCGCGGCATCGGGGGCTGCGAGTGGCTTGAGGACACGCCCGCGTCGTTCACTGCCGGCATGCTGGCGTGATGGTGGATGCGTATGCGGGCCGGACGTTGTGGCACCCGCCGCCATGCCTGCGTGCTACATGTCCTGAAGACTTGCTGGGTGAATTCATAGTGACAAGTGACCTCCGCCGTAACCGTTGGTGTCTGGTGATGCGCAGCAGGCCGCAGGCGCGCAAGGAGACAAGCGCGGCGTCGCGTGCTCGCACGGTGCGAGCACGCGACTCATGCTTCTGCTCCTTGGCGGGTGCGGCACCTTCCTCACCCTGACGCGCGGCATGATCGTGTCCGCCGTGGCCGTGACCACGTGCATGAACAGTGCATCAGCGGACAAGCCGCCAGCAGCAGGAAGGGTGAGATAGCCGGCAACATGTGCCGTGGCTCCTTGAGCAGTGAATACCGGCGACAGCGGCGATGTGAGGAACGCCACGCCCCGTAGCGCGATCGCCAGAACCGGGGACGAATCGCTGGGGGTCTGTGTGTGCTGATGCTGCATGGCATATCTCCCACGGAAAAGGGTTGATGGATGGTCAGCGATGCGACTGATAGACCGTGCTACTACCGTTTTTTTTTTCCCGATCAGCAGCACGTCGTAGGCGTCTTGCGTCCACCATAGGCCGGACCATCCATGCCGGGCGAACCGAACCGGGCCATGCCCGGCCGCGAGGCGATGGCCTGCGGGCTTCGCGCAGCAAGCGTTTGAATGTCCGAGGCAGCACATGACCCTCGATGGCATAGCCGCCGATCTGCGCCGTGTGGCACGAACCGTACTTCTGCGGGATGCCCAGCCGCGTGCCGCTGCCGTGTTCCCGGTGTCAAGAACCTGCACATCGAGCCTGCGCCTTGCAGGTGTGAGACCCAGTCCTTGCAGCAAACCGCAGCTCGGGTCCTTCCACACCTTGGCGATCGGTCGCTCTGCGCCAGCTCGGTCCTGCGAGTGTCCATCACCAACAAGCCAGCGATCAATGCTTGGCGTCTCGGCACTTTGCCCTGGCTTCTGTCGTAAGTGCATGTTTCATTAGATTTGCTCTCAATCAGATGATCAAACCCACAAGGTTCTAGAACCAGAATCGCAACGCCAGCCACCCAGCGCGTCTGCTGCGCGCGGCCACCTTCGGCGCCACATAGTCCGCGGGGCGTCCGAAGCTGCCCGCCCGTTCCACGCCGATGTAGGGGCGAACTGGCGACTGAATTCATAGCGCAGGCGCAAGCCAGCAGAGCGCGCTTCGGCCAAGCCCTTGCCGATACCGCGTTCCCGGGTCGTCCTTGCCATAGAACTGCAATTCCGCACGAGGCCCAGAATCGTCGCTGGGTCAGCAGCAGCTCGTTAGCTGCCTTCGACAACGCAGCGCCGTACGTCCGCCACTTCCCACGTTAGCCCGTCGCCTTCAGCTCGAACCAGTAGGGGGCGAGGCCCTGGATGCCGAAAGCCAACCATGACGGCTCGGGCCTTTTCCGTTATCCACCCGAACGCCGAGCTGGGTGTCCCAGTTACGGTGCGACGGCGTGCCCCAGAGAAGCTCGCGTACGCGATTTTCGAGCTTTCCTTTGGCGATATCGCTTCGGCCTTCACGACGGCTTGTTGTAGGTCGTCCCATACCAAGCCTGGAGGTTGTAGGCCGTGGAATCGTCCCCTTTGCGCGTGAAGCGGCGTTCCAGGGTTCGCCGCGCAACGAGAGAACCTGTGTTCGTCGGCCAGCATCAGCCGCGGCACACCGGGTTACGGCGTAGTCGCCCGATCCCAATGTCAGGCCATTGGAGTAGCCATGCGGATCGCGGGCGTCAGGAGGCGCCGACCCGCCCTGCATCTGCATGTTGCCGGATCCATGGCCGGGGCCGCGGTCGAGCCGCTCGCCGACGTCGCGTGACCCGCGTGCGGGTCGGCGGCAGGAGCCACGGTCTGAGTGGATGGCGCGGCCGTTTGAGCGTCGGCCTGGCCGATGCGCTGCATGGTCGTTCTGTGCTTGTGCCTGGGCGCGACGCTTACCAGGGCCAGAAGCGTCGTGGCCAGTGCGCGAGTGGGGAGTGCTTTTGGACATTCTTGGTCTTCCTTGTGCGCTGGGTTCAAGACACCACGACTTCGCGGAACATGCCGGCATCCATGTGGAACAATCAGGTGGCAGTGCCACGCCCAGCGGCCGAGCGCGTCGGCTGTCACCAGGAAGCTGATGCGTTGTGCCGGCTGCACCGGCAGGGTGTGGCGGCGCGCAAGGAAGCGACCGTCGGGGCTTTTCCAGCTCGCTCCACATGCCGTGCAGGTGCATGGGATGGTTCATCATGGTGTCGTTGTGCAGAATGACCCGCAGCCGCTCGCCGTGTTGAAGTGCACCGGCGTGGACTTTCCGAACTCCAGCCCGTCCAGGGACCATGCGTAGCGTTCCATGTTGCCCGTGAGGTGCAGTTCGACCTCCCGGCCAGGCCTCTCTTGTCCAGCGCCCCCGACGGGGTATGCAGATCCGCGAGGGTCAACACTCGCCGACCGTTGTTTGCGCAGTCCGATGCCGGGGTCATCGAGGTTGGTGCGCGCATGTCAACGCGCATTGTCCGTGCTGGCACCATACTCGGTGCGAGCGTGGCGAGCAGTAGTGCTGGCACGGCCAGTCCCCCCGCCGCCGCGGCGTGTTGGCTGTGATCCATCGCCATGCCACCGTGGTTCATGGCGCCGTGATTCATGCCAGCCATCGCCCATGATCCATCCCGGACATCGACCCGAGCCCATCCCGGTCATCCCGGTCATGCCCGTCATGCCCGTCATGCCCGTCAATCTCCATGGCTTGGCCGGACCCGCCTGGTCCATGCCCCCCATCATGCTGCCCAATCATGTCGTTCATGTCAGGCCATTCGACCGGAATCGAGGGCAGGCACGGAGCTTGAAGACCTTCACGCACGGCCAGCGTGGCCTCGCGCGTAGCCCTGTCCGGTCCATCGCCTGGCGAAGATCGTGTAAGCGTCATCCCCGTGGCTGGAGACGATCCATCGACGGTTTCGCCCGACCGAATCGGAACTCATCGACCGTCACCGGCTCCATGTCAACACCATCGACTGCACCACCGTGAGTTTCAGTCCGGGAATGCGTACGTCGTAGAAGGTGTTGCCCGCACCGTTGACCATGCGCAGCCGCACGCGCTCACCCGGTCGGAACAGCGCCGTCCAATTGCCGGCGGGGGTGACGCCGTTGGCCAGATAGGTCAGCGTGGCGGCAGACAGATCGGCGAGATCCGTCGGATTCATCCGCATCTCGTTCCAACATCTTGCGCTTGTCGATCGCAGCGGCCATGCCGTCGCGCGAGGCGTCCCGGAAGAAGTCGAAGACGGTAGGTTGGTTGTAGTTGTAGTAGCCGCTTGGGGACTTGAGCTTGGTGAACACCCGCATCGGGTCTTCGTCGGTCCAATCCGAGAACACAGCACGTGGTCACGGTCGGCGCGGATGGTCTCGGCACCACGGGGTCGATGATGATCGCCCCGTACATCCCGTGAGTTCCTGGAAGCCGGAGTGCGAGTGGTACCAGTAGGAGCCGCTTTGCTGAACCTTGAAGCGGTACGTGAAGGTCTCGCCGGGAGCGATGCCATTGAAGCTGATGCCCGGCACGCCATCCATCTGAAACGGCAGGATGATCCCGTGCCAGTGGATGGATGTGGCTTCACGCAGCTTGTTGGTCCACGGATTGTGACGGTGTCACCCTCACGCCAACGCAATGTACGGTTGCCGGCAGCGAGGCCGTTGATGGTCGTAGCCACGCCTGGCTTGCCCGTGAAGTTCACGGGCGATTCGCGATCACCAATGTCGAACTCGGTGCCCTTCAGCACAGGGGCGGCACCGCGCGTCGCGGACCTGTTGGGCAAATGCCCCTGAGCGCGCGGGTGGACAGCCCGGCCAGGACGCCGCCAGCGGCCAGCCCCATGAACAAAACGCCGACGAGACAGGCCCCAGTGGGGCGCGATTACAAAGGGCGAACGAGGCGGCATGCCTGAAATCCACCATAGATAACTTGAAAGTCGTCTTTAGAGCCGCCTTTGGTCTTGGGCGGCACGGTTCGAACGCATGGAGGTCATGCTATGGAGTGACCACTTTCGGATGAATGACCCTTGGATTACATTCATGTAATGGTCGCGTCATCTTCGTGGCAGGAAGCGACTAATTACATTGCCCCTAAGAAGCAGATGAATGGGGCATCGTGGGTCGGCAAAATCCTTACGCCGCAGCGATTTTCATGGGGGCATGCGATGAAGCTGTTGGTCGTATGAAGACGAGAACAAGACGGCGGATTACGGTCCGCCAAGGTCTCATGGAGCAGGGTTCGTCGTGGATCTGGCGCGTAACGGATTGGACGGACAACCACCTTGGCCATGAGCGGAGACTACGATTTGGTGTCTGGATGTCATGCTGCCGGATGTCGATGGCTGGGCGCATCGTGCGTTCGCTGCGAGATGCTGGCAAACAAGTCCCTGTGCTATTCTAACCGCACGTGGCAGCGTAGATGAACCGCGTCAAGGGGTTGGAACTGGGGGCGAAGACGACTATCTCGTCAAGCCGTTCGCGTTCTCGGAATTGCTGGCGCGGTGCGGACGCTGCTGCGACGCGGAAGCGCTCCGAGCCAGCCTGATCGCATCCAAGTTGCCGATTTGGTGCTGGACTTGCCGCGCCGACGTGCAAACGCGCGCTGGTCAGCGCATCAATCACACCAGCAAGGAGTTCGCGTTGCTCGAACTGCTGGCACGCCGACCAGGGTGAAGTTCTGCCGCTTCGTTGATTGCGTCTCAGGTATGTGGACATGAATTTCGACAGCGACAGCAACGTCCATTGATGTGCCATCCGTCGTCTGCGCGCAAAGATCGACGATGCGTTCAATCCAAAGCTCATCCACACTGTACGTGGCATGGGATACACGCTCGATGCGCCTGATGATGACCTCGCGCCATAAGCCACGGCGAAGCCGTCCCGCGTTTCGCTTGCATTGAGGGTCACGGCCCTGCTTGCATTGCCACTACCTTGGTATTTCTAGCGTTCAACTGGGTTGTCGTTAGATCCCTGGAGCACCACTTTGCCCAACAGGACGCCCATGAACTGGACGCCAGTGGTCACGGCCTTGGCAGAGCCGTTTGCGACAGATCGCTAATGACATGGACAAAGATGAGTTGCGGCAGCATTTAGCCAATGCAGTGGCAGGACATCATGGGATGACCTATGGTGTCTATGATCGGCCGGCAATACCATCTATGCCACGCCGGGTCCTGACCTGTCGAAACTTGCTCAGCAGCAAAAAGTTTGGTCAACCGCATTACACCGCCGACGATTTGACGGTGTGGCAAGAGAATCAGAGGTCTTTATCGAGGTGTGGCGCTACAACTGCCTGCCGACGATTCGCGGCACCTGGCTACCGCATCGTCGCTGCCTGGACAATCGGCTTTCATCTCGATTTCTTGGCAGAGTTCAAGCGCATGCTCTGGTGGCGACCTGCCTTGTTCTCTGCATTGCGCTCGGGGTGGCTTGGCTGGCCGTGCAATGGGGCCACCTTCCAATCCGCAAGGTCAACGAGGAGATTCGCACGATCCGCTCTTCAAAGCTAGATGTGAGACTTGATCCTCTGGACGTACCTATAGAACTGGCTGAACTTGTGGTCGCCTCAACGACATGCTGGCCAGAATCGGGAAGGTTTGTCCGCCTGTCGCACTTTTCCGCCGACATTGCGCACGGTTTGCGTACACACCCGTTACCAACCTGATTACGCAGTCCCATGTGGGCGCTCGGGCAAAACCCCCCAGTGCAGAGGGAAAATCGGGGGATCCTCCACTCCAACTTGGAGGAGTTTTTATCGCATGAGTCGCAGATCGGCGCCCTGTTGTTTCTAGCCAAACGGAAAAAAGACCCTCGAAATCCCCCGCCTCGGCGAAATCGACTGGCTGAGTTGATCCGAAAACGTTTGTTTTTACTACTTTGAGGCATTAGCGAAGACCGCCCCAAAACACATTTTCGCAAAGGGTGGGTGCCGAACCAATACGAGCGGATCGTGAGATGTTCTGCGGGGCGCTCAACAATCTTCTTTCCAACGCAATCCGTCTAATCCCTATGGGTCGCAGTATTACATCGCTTTGGCGCAAGATGAGGTTTGGGCAACGTTAAGTGGGGAAAATCCGGGCGAGCGAATTTCGGAGGCTGATCTGGCCCAGGGGGGGGGTTTTCGATCGCTTTTTCCGAGGTAGATCCTGCCAGCCCCAACGAAAGAACGCAGGTGCAGGGCTAGGTGGCCATCGCAAATCAATTGCCGAAGCTCATGGTGGAAAAGGGCAGGAAAACGTCCAGCAAATAAAAGCGACTAATTTGATCTAACGCTGCCTCGCATCGCTTAAGTTGGCCTCCGCCATTGCGGGAAAAAATGCAGATCGTGGATGGGCGCATTTTCGACTCTGCGGAAGCAGGTTGCTCGTCGATGATGACATGCCTTCTGCCGCCCCAATCTCCCATGACACGCCCCCGCCGGGGAACAGTGGCAGCAAGTTGCTGCCTAGCCGTTGCTCGATCACTGGTTCCACGGCACTAGGCTGAATCCCATGCCGTCATCGGGGCACGCGTAGCGCCCGCTGGCGAGCATGACCTGCGCCGGTAGATGCCGGCCACGCGCGGGCCCCATCGGCCACCGGGCGATGCTCCAGGCCGGTTTCGCCGGCAATGTCCTTTCGCGGCCTGTGCCAGTTCCCGTTGCGCAGCGTGCCCAGCAGGTTGCGCGCCAGGATCACGCGCTGCCCGCGCCGCTCGGCCAGTCCCCTGTTCGGCCAGGAAGTCGGCGCGCTGCTGCATCGCCTGCTTGGCCTCGCCGCCAAAGCCCAGGTCGCCCAGACCCGAGCCGCCGCCGATCAACTGCTGGTCGAGCCAGGTGGCCCCGATCACTCGGGCCTGCCGCTCGATGGGCAGGTGCGATTTCAGCTCCACGGCCACGCCGCCCAGGCGCTGCGCGTCGTAGCGGCGGCCCTGTTTGGGGGCAGATCGCCGGCCCCTTCATAGACCTTCGGCCACGCGCCCACAATGCCGGCGCGGCGCAAGGCTTCCAGCCGACGGACAGGGGCTGCGACATTTATTCTGTGATCGGGGCCGGGCAGGGGCCTGACCCTGCGCGATGGCGAGGTGGTGGTCGGTGCGGACAAAGGCCATCGCTCGCCACGCGGGGATGTTTTTGTCGGCCGCCGCGAAACATGGGCCCGTTTCCCTTCACCTCCACCACCGCGCCGGCCGGATAGTTCGCCAGTTCGTCGCGGGTGTTGAGCGCGACGTAGGGGGCCCCATGCCGTCCAGGGCCGTCAATGACCCAGAAAGCCCGGTCCGCAGCTCGTGGGCCAGCCCCTTCGCCCAGCGGGCCGAGGATGGTTCGGCCATGGGTCGCCCGCCTCGAACACCGCCAGCTCGCGCGGCTCGCCGCGCATGGCCCGCATGCATGGTGCGGATTGGGCGCCACGCTCGCCCAAAGGGGGCGCAGCGTTTTTCGGCATCGGCGGGAAAGGCCCAGGTGGGCCCCGGGTGCATCTCCACGGCCAGGCCCAGGCGCTGCAAGCGTTGCAGGCGGCCGATCAGCAGCAGGCGCTGGCGTTGCAGCCGCGGTTCGTTGAACCGTTCGACATGCACCAAGCCATCGTCGCCCAGTTCGCGTTTGAGCGTGCGATCCAGGCTCGTCCATCGCTCCTGATCCACACTTCACGCTGCAAGGTCTGCTGGATCTCCAGCTCGGTGCGTGGCCCCAGCCATTCGGTCGCCAGCTCGGACGCGCGATGCCGGAAGCCATCGGCGATGTAGTCGCCCGCGATGATGAGGTCTTTGCCGGTGTCGTCGCGTCCGCGCACGATCAAGTGGGTGTGCGGGTTGTCGGTGTTCCAGTGATCGACCGCCACCCATTCCAGCCGTGTGCCCAGGTCGGCTTCCATGCGGCCCATGAGATGCCGCGTGTAGGTGCGCAGGTCGTCCAGTTCCGCGCCATCCCCGGCAAGAGGATGAAGCGGAAATGGTGCCGGTCGTCGGCGCAGCGTTCCTTGAAGGCGTCGAGGCCGGCAGCATCGGTCTGCGGCCCATAGGCTTGGCCTGGCTCGCCGTCGCGGCCGGCGGGCGCCGTCGCGCTCGATGTAGCGCAGGTGCTTGGCGAGCGACTGCGGACTGGCCCGCTGCTGATTGACCAGCAGCGTCTTGATGGTCACGCGCCGCGACATGGGCGTGAGCTTCGCGCCCGCGAAGCGCGCCGCCGTGTGGCCGCGTCCCAGCGCGAGCCGGGCCGCTGCCGATGCCGGCGCCCTTGCCACTGCCGCCAGGACGGCGCACCGCCGACTTGCCGCTGCTGGCCTTTCCTGCCTGCTTGAGCACCTTGGAAACGAAGCCCTGGCCCCCGGTTCTTCGGGGCGCTGGGGCGGATGCGGAAATCGTCATCGCGGCGGTTGGTCATGGCTGGGCTCCCTGCAAGCTCTGGCGTGTCCGGGCGTGCGAAGCACGTGGACATGACTGCATCGGCGCGGGCTTCGCGCCCCAAGCGGCACGGCGGCAAAGCCGCTCCGTGCCGCGCCACCCCCACGTGCAGACAGGCTTTCGACGCGGCCCGGTGCCGCGTCCCTTTTGTCTTGCCTTCCGCATTTGCCTCCCGCATCCGCTCCCGGCAATCGCGGCCGGTGGCGCTGCTGCACCAGCAGCCAGCGCGCCGGCGAACGCGGATACGGCCGCAGGCCGGGCGCGTTCGAGGCAAGACGCCTGCACGTTGGACGGCTGCGCCGGAGACAGCGCGAAGTGCGGTGCGAATGCACCCGCACTGCACGCGCGACGACACGGCGACGACCAGCAGGACGACACGCCCGATGGCACGATGAGATGCATGGCAACGTGCAGCGAATCGACGGCCATCATGGGCGGGATTCCAGCCAGATCGGATGCGCGACGCCGATCACGGCGGATGCGCTGACCGGCCCGAAATACCGGCTGTCGAACGACGCCGGGTTGGTCACGCTCAAGAGGAACAGTTCGCCAGGCCCGAAGCTGGCGGCACTGCCGCCAGGAAGGCAGCGGACGGCCCAGCCGGTCGGCGGGGCAGCACGGCGGCCACCGGCACGCCGTCGATCCAGACCAGCGCATCAACACGCACACCGTTTGCGGCGCGACGGCGCCCACGCGCTTGAGCAGCGGCACGCGCAGCGGCAGGTAGCGGCGCTGCGCGGCCCAGCGCGGCGGTGGTCTGCCGGCAACGTGGTCAAGACGATGCTGCCAACGGACAAAGGCTGGTGCAGCGAGTCGGTACGCTGGTGGAGCGGTTCCACGCTATACCAGCCGACCGCCACGCTGTCGGACGGTTGTAGATGATGCGCGGCTGCGGATGCACGAAGGACGCCCAGGCCAGCGCAGCGAGGCCGCAGGCAGACAGGCACGCGATGCACGATGCGAGCGCGCAGGCGTGAGCGAGGACGCGCGCGGTGCCGACAGTCGAACGGCGGTCATGGCAGCGCCCTCCCGATGAGCCATCCGCGTGCCGCTCGGCGGTGTATTCGGGCAGCGGCAGGCGCGCAGCGAGCCGTTGGCGAGCGTGCGCCAGTACGCGGGTGAAGCGGCGGATGGCGCGATCCCCTGCGCCTCGATGGCGTCGATGCGCTCCAGCACGGCGCGCACCTGGTTCTCGCCCTCGGTGTTGCAGCAGCAGGCGTGCGCCCGGCTGCACACCGGGGATGCGCTGCGCCGCGTCCAGCGGCGTGCACGCCTGCATCACCATGAGCTGCCAGCGAACAGTGCCGTAGTCGGTGGACTTGCCAGCGAATGCGGCAGAACATGGCATTCGGCATGAATACGGCGAGACTGCGCCAGCGGTCGAGCCGCAGCGTGCGCGCCCGGTTCGCCGAAGCGCAGGTAGAGCTTGAAACGGTGCTCCAGGAAGGCCAGCGAAACGCGCGTTAGCGGCGTTGATGTTGGCCCCGTCGCGTGTGCTAGGAGTGGCGGCGACGGTGCAGCCGTGGCCGCGAAGGCAACAGGCGCGGGGGCAGACGAAGCGGATGCGGTCATGGTGTGTTCTCCCTGCGTTGTTCTGGAAACTCGCGCTCCAGCAGGCCGCGCAGCAGTTCGGCCACCCGTCACGCCTTGCGTGAACGCCGACACCTTGATGCGCGCCCGCATTGCGGGCGTGATGTCGAGCGTCAGGCGTGCGTGTAGAGGTCGCCCCTTGCCCAGCGCATCGGCGTCGCCCTGGCGAATCCACGCCTCGGCGTGCGGATTCGCGGGCGGACGCGCGCCGATGCCGACGCGCTTTGTCGTGCGCTTGCTGGCGGGGCTGCTCATGTCGGCCACCGCAGCAGTTCGTCCACCAGTGCGGTGATTTCGCGCGCGGCGGACGCTGTCCGGCGCCGTCTCGCGTGCCAGCCGGCCAGCAGCCACGCTGTCGGCGAACACGATGCGTTGATGCACTTCCGCGCGCAGCGCAGGAAGCGGCTGCTCGGCCAGCGCGCCGCGTGCTTCGCGTCCGATCACCGTGGTGCTCACGCGCCGGTTGATGACGAAGGCCGCGCGCAGCGCAGGCCGAAACACCTGCGCCTCGCGGATCAGCGCCACCATCTCGGCGCTGGCCCACAGGTCGTAGGGGCTGGGCTGCACCGGGATCAGCACGCGCTCGGCCGCCAGCAGCGAGGAGCGCGCCAAGGCGGCGATGCGCGGCGGCCCGTCGATGACGACGTGATCGGCCCGCACTGGCGAGTTCTGGCGCTTCCTGGTGCAGCGTTTCGCGTGCGAGGCCCACGGCGCTGAACAGCCTTGGCAAACCTTGCTGGCTGCGGCGCTGCGTCCAGTCCAGGCGCTGAGCCTTGCGGGTCGGCGTCCAGCAACACGACGTGTTGGCCGCGCATCGCCAGCTCGCCAGGCGATGTGGGTAGCCAGCGTGGTTTTGCCGACGCCGCCTTTCTGGTTGAGCAGCGCGACGATCATGGCCTGGCCCCTCCTGTTGGAAAGCCCGGTTGTTGCCGCTGTGCTTCGCGCCGCGTGGCGGTTTTCCACCGAGGTGCGGCGCTTCTACTACCAGTTAGATGTTTTAAGTTAGGGAATTTTAGGGGAGGCCGAAACCGCGCCGTTTTTTGGCTTTTCCCGGCCGATCCGTACTCCTGTATGCACGAGAGTCGTAACTCCCGATACACGTTACTCGTACTCCTGATAGCACGAGCCCGCCACAAGCTGCGCCCCGGGGTTTATCCCCGTGCCGCAAACGGCACGGCGGAAGGCAGCAGCTCGGCGCTGTTGTCCGGCATCCGCTCGTTTGCTAGGACGTTGCCGGGCAGCGACTGCCGCGCGACCAGTGCGCCCCCGGGGCGTGGCGAATTTCGGGAGAAGCGGTGCACTGCCGATTTCGTAAGGTGTCGGAAATGGGTTCCCAAAACCACCGGCTGTCGCCCCGCCGTGTTGCGCACCACCCGGTCCCACCCATCGCCGATGCCGCCCGTGAGCGGAAATACGCTGGGTCGTTTGGTCGCCCCAAAGCGCGGAAATCCTATGACCCCCGCGAAAAAACCGTCCGTGCAGGTTTCAGCTCCGCCCTAAGGGCGTGCCCTTGGTTCGGCCGTCCTTCCATTTCTTTGTTCCACGAGAAGGGGTTTGCAGCCGTCTTCCGTGGTTCCGAATGGACGTGGCCACCGTCGTGGATTGCAGGCGATCAAGGCCGCCTTGAGGCGCTGGTGTCGCGCAGCGACTTTCCGCGCCCAATGAATCGCTGGTCTCGTTGGGCGTGGCCTGCAGAGCCGCGATGGAGCAAGCCCGCGTCGCGCGCCTCCACAACTGCAAAGCCGCCCAAATGAGCACATCTGCATCCCAATGGGTTGGCGATGCATGCTCCTGCGTTCCCTCCACGCGGATGTGATGGTGGCGCGGAAGTCGATCGGCGCCACGCCCCGCGACTTCGCCAGCGAGAAGAACCGGAACGGCCATCAAATCCTGGCTGTGCGCGGCGCCTTGTCGCCCGGCAGGGAGGGAAAACAGGTCGAGCTGTTCGCGCTCTGGCCGAGCCGCTCCCGGGGAGGGCCCGCGCAGGGTGACATGGGGGAAGCCACCCCGCGCCCGCGGTCAGCGGCACGGCTGCCCGCCGAATGCTGCTCGGCGGTACTGGGGGGATCGGATGTGCTCTCGAAGCTGCGCTCGGAAGCACCAGGCATCGAGATCGGCCACGGCGTACATGACGCGGCGGCCCCGAATTTGGGAAATTGGGGCCGCCGCCCAGCACGCGCTCCCTTTTCCAGCGTGCGCGGTGACAAGTGCAGGTAGTCGGCGGCTTCGTCGTTGGTAAAGATAACGCTGCGGTTGCGGGGGACAGCGGCCCCGAGGTGGTTGCGGGGAGCGGCGGCAGGCCGCAAGGGAGCAGGGCTTTGGTGAGAACCTCCATCATTGGGGGGGTTGCAGGGCTCCGGCCACCAGCGAAACCCGGATGGGGGCCCAGTCCCCGAATGAAGCTCTTTGCTCGGGGTCGTTTTGCGGGGCCCTTTTCAAAGGGACCCTTCTCAAGGGGCCCGCTAAGCTGTGCTAGGCGGCGGATAGCCGCCGCCCCATCAGCGCATCGCCGCGCCGCGTCAGGCGGCGCCCTTGGAGCGCAGGCCGCCGTCGCTGTACCAACCGGCTGCGGTCCACGCCGAAAAAAGCCTTTCGGCCCCATCGCGCAAGGACGCCCCCGCCAGGGTTGCGTCGAGCGCCATGCAGGTTTTGCGTTCCGCAAGGCCGAATGCGATGGCCGGGGCCGTCCCATTGGCCAGCGCCGCACCGGGGGCATGGCCCCGTGAGGTGCGGCAGCCCGCCGTGAAGGGCATAGGCGACAGCCATGCCCCTCCTCCAGGCCCGGGGGCCAGCGCGAAGCGCAGGCAAAGGCCAGGGGCTGCGCGCGATCAGCACCAGCCGCTTGCCATCGTGGTTTAATTGACTTGTGCCCCGGGATGCGCCAAAGCGAGGCGGTGGGATTCTTTCGGTGGGGGCGGCATCGGGGTAGAGCTGGGACCACGGGCATGGCCCGGGGGGCCAGGCACGGTGCGCCGTCCCCGCGCATCCAAAGGGTGGGTCTTCCAGCAGGCGTAAGCCCCAGCGATGCGCCGCGGGCTGTGCCGCCCGCGGCCCGGGGTGCGGTGCAAACCAGTCGAAACCGGGGAGTCGGGATGGCGGGCCGCAGGTATCACAGGCCAGTGCGAGTGCATCGAGCCGCAAGAACGTAGAGGTAGGCGGCGGGGGGATACCCCGTGGGGAAATGGTGAGGGCTGGGCCTGTCGAAAGTCCTGTCGGGAAAAGCAGGAACTTTTGCCCCCGTGGCCGGGCAAAAACCCAAGCTATCGCATCCCGATCAAAACCATCTTTTGCATCAATTCAAGCAGGGATAATGCGGTGTCAAGGGCTGATTGGCTCCGGTGTATTGCGAAACCCGTCCGAATGCGACGACCGCCCGACCCGGACAACGTATGCGGGACAAAACACCGTGCCCGTACCCGCATTAAGATGTGACTGATTGGGCACACCAGCACGGGTTGAATGCAAGAGTGCGGATTTCAGCCGGACAGGTTTTGGAATATGATGAAATTTGTCCCAAAACGCCCCCGCTTGGCCGCAGTGCGAAGGTTTCAATCGAGGGGTGGAACCTTTTTCCGGCCAGCCGCAGATATTCCGACCCGGCGGGGCGTGCCGCCTGAAAAAACCGATCCCGCATCACGGGCTGCTTGCGTGGCCCGACGTTTGGTTTCCAGATCGGACAGCTTTACGGTGCCCAGCTCGGGCATTCCCAGCCCAGGTCGATAGGCCAAAGGCCGTATCGCCATCGGCCGGTTTGAAACGCGGCCAGCAGCCAAGTGAGATGCGCGTCCGGGCGTGAAAAAACCGCACCCCGGGCAAGGGTCGATGGAGCCGCCAGCGGGCGATTCTGGCCGTGGGCCGAAACTGCCTGCGCTCGTCCTCGGTGATGAGTCGGTTCATGGGGAGCCCCTTTCTTGGAACAAATCCACCCCAAGCGTGAAAGCGTAAAGCCGTATCGGCGGATTTGAGGAAAGGCAAGGATTCGGTTTTGTGCTTCCGTGAAAAACCGCAAAGCGTATTTCTGTAAAGGACGTAGATGCACGAAAAAGGAAATTTATCGGAATGAAAATGAGTTAAGATACGTGGTTTTAATTGTGCTGCGAATTGACGCTTCTGTCTATGCAGAAGCGAACCGTCCGCGCGGCCGACCGGGGCCCGGCTCCAAACCCCCCATGACGCCGAGCTGGCCCACGCCTTCGGCGCGGCGGTGGTGGGTCTTTCGGATGGGCGCGGCCCTCGCGCAGGAAAGCTGGCCCCAAGGCCGGCATCGAGCGTTTTCCCCCATGGGGAAGAAACGAGCGCGGCGAGCACATGCCCACGCTGGCGAGCATTTTCAAGATCGCTGCGCGCTCGAAAAGCAGCACCCGGCAGTTGCTATTTAGGGGAAAAGGGTGAGCCAGCTCGCAGCGGCGGCCCCCCCGTAGGCGCTGGCCCGGCCGATCCGGGGGCATGCCGGTTCGGCGGTTGTTCAAGGGGGGGGCCAAGTGCAGCGCGGGGGGGATGGGCCTTGCGGCGATCCCCTGGAGCAAACGACGCGCGCAGCGCCGCA
>NW_024570955.1:0-25704 GCF_018345385.1 Vulpes lagopus | reverse complement strand
AAAGTAAAAATAAGAAATATATAAGGTACATACATAAAAAAAACCCAACTCCCTAACCCTCTTACCCTTTCCAAAACCGTACCCTGACCCTGACGCTAACCCCAGACCATAACCCCTAACCAAACACTAACCCTAACACTACCCCAAACCCCTATCCTAATCTGAACCCTTGCCCTAACCCTAAACCTAGCCCTAACTTTAACCCTAACCCCTAACTACCCAACCCTAACTCACACCCTAACCCCTAACCCTAACTGCAAACCTAAGCCCAACCCTAACTCTAAGCCATAACCCTAACCCTAACTCCTAACCTCCTGCCTAATCCGTAAAGCCTAAACACTAACCCTAACTCTAAACCCTGTCCCTAACCCGAAACCCTATGCCTAATCCCTAACCCCCATCCTAACTCCTAACCACTGACCCTTACATTTATCCATCACCCTAACCTCTAATCCGTAACCATAAGCATAAACACTAACCCATAACATCTAACGAAACCTAACCACCAACTGTCTCCCCTCCCCTGACCCTACCATTCATTCTACCCATTCACTTACCCTGTGGTTCTGAGGAGTCCCTTCTGATGTGGACGTGGCTCCCAACGGCGCCTCCAGAGTCCTCTAGGGGGTCCTGAGGAAGCCGGGCTCCTTGAGTGCAGACGCGGCCTCACGTGTTCCTGAGTTATAGTCAGCGGGGTCCTGAGGACGCTGGGTCTCCTGTCACTGTGGACTAGGTCTCACATCCTCTGGAAGCCTCACAGCAGGTCCTCAGGAGGCCGGAGGCTCCTGTCAGCCAGGACATGGCCCCATGGCCCCCCGGAACCACACCGTGGGTCCTGAGGAGGCTGTAGGCTCCTTTCAGCATAGACGCAGCCCCATATGTCCCAAAGCCAAAGTGCAGGTCCTGAGGAGGACGGGGGTTCTGTCAGTGTTGACGTGGCCCCATATTTTCCTCAAGCCTCAGCCATAAGACCTGAGGAGGCTGGGGGCTCCTGTCAGCATGGACGTGGCCCCAAATCTTCCCAAACCTTCACAGTGGGTCCTGAGGAAGTCAGCGTCTGGTTGTGTGGATGTGGCCCCACGTCCTCCCAAAACGTCACCCTGTGTTCTGAGGAAGCCGGGGTTCCTGTCACCGTGGATGTGGCCCCCAGGTTCCAGAAGCCTCAACTTATGTCCTGAGGGGCCTGGGAGCTCCTGCCAGAGTGGACGTGGCACCACATCTTCCTGAAGCCTCCCCGCGGTTCCTGAGGCGGCCCAGGGGCTCCTGTCTGCGTGGATGTTGGCCCACATCTTCCTGAAGCCTCACCGCGGGTCCTGAGGAGACCGGGGCTCCTGACAGCGTGAACGTGGCCCAATGTCCTCCTGAAGCCTCACTGCGGGTCCTGAGGAGGCTGCGGCTCATCAGCGTGGATGCGACCCCACCTCCTCCTCAGGCCTCCCAAGCACAGGCTGGCTCCTGTTAGTGCAAGAGGACGAGGCTTACTGCGCATGCGCGATCCTTGGGTGGGGTCTGGGGTCGGGCGCCCCCTGCGGGACGCTTAGGCACTGCAAGAGGCCGTGCAGGAGGTGGTGTCCCTGTGCCAGGGGCCACACCTGCCTCCTTCCAGGCTCCAGCTGAGGCCTGTGAGCTTCGGAAACGTCTCACTGAAACGGAGCCCAACACCCGGCTTTCTCAGAAATACTTAAGGACGATGAATTGGAGCCCACAGGACGCAAAATGAAATGTGGACCAGACTTTTACCACGTCCTACCAAACCCACTCAACCCTCTTCCACTGTGGGCAGGACCGCGGGCTGGTGCAGCCACCCTGGAAACAGTGTGGAGGCTCCTCAGGAAGTTACAAATAGAGCCGCCCTGCGACCAGCAGGTGCTCGGCCTGGAGCTCACTCCGAAGATACAGATGCAGTGAGACTCCGGGACAACTGCACCCCAATGTCCACAGCAGGCGGGTCCACAGTAGCCACACTGTGAGAGGAGCCTCGGTGCCTTCAGACAGATGATGGATAAAGAGGATGGGAGATAGATGATGGTAATAGATGATAGATAGATAGATGATAGGAATGTTACTCAGCTATCAAAGAGAAGGAAATCTTGCCATTTGCAATGACGTGGATAGAACTAGAGGGATCATGTTAAGTGAAATCAGTCAGTCAGGAAAGAAAATGGCCGTATGGTGTCATTCATAGGTGAAATTAAAGAAGCAAAGCAGATGGACATCTGTGAAGGGAAGGAAAAACAAATAAGATGAAAACAGAGATGGAGGAAAAAGAGACTCCATCACAGGAAACAAACTGAGGGTCGCTGGAGGGGAGGGAAGTGGAGGGACAGGGTAACTGGTAGACGGGCATGAAGGAGGGCACGTGATGTCATGAGCACTGGTGTTATCTCCAACTGGTGAATCCCTGAAGTCTATCTCTGAAAGTATAATACACTATACTGTTAATTAATTGGGTTTAAATTAAATTAAGTTTAAAAACTCAGTTGACTGTATCAGAGTGCATTTTCTTCCAGGCTCTCTATTCTGCTCCTTCAGCAATGCCAGAACCACACCCCTGTGGGTTTGGTTTGTTTAAGTAGGCTCCATGCCTCGTCCACAGCCCAGCACAGGCCTAGTACTTATGACCCCAAGATCAAGACCAGGGGTGAGGTCAAGAGTCAGATGCTTAACCAACGGAGACAGCCAGGGGCCCAAGAACCACACTGCTTTATCCTGTGTCTCTGTGACATCGTTTGAAATAAGAAAGTGCTGCGTCCAGCTCTGTCCTGCTTCTCCAACACTGATTTGCTGTCCAGGGTCATTTGTGGGGGCGGACAAATGTTAGGAGTGCTTTTTCTATTTCTAAAATCGGCCACCATGATTTTGATAGGAATGACATTGGAACTGCGGGTGGCTTCTGGAACTGTGGACATTTTAACAAGATGAAGGCTCCGACCCCACGAGCCCAGGAAGTCCTCCCAAAGTCTTGTAATTTTCAGTGTACAAGTCTTGCAGTCTCTTGGTTCAGTCTAATTATTTTGTTTTTTGGATGCTCCTGATAAGGGAGTCATGTCCTGAATTTCCTTCCTGAGTGCTCATTGTCGGGACACAGCAAGGCTACTGATCTCTGTTCATTTTGTGTCCCACAACTTTAAGGAATTCACTCATTAGTTCTAACAGTTTTTGGTGGAGTCTGTCGGGTTTCCTGTTTCTAATACCACATCTTCAGCAAATAGGGACAGTGTGATGTCCCCCTTCCAGGTGTGGAACCTTTTCTGTTTCCTGTCTGTTGACTACGATAGGACTTCCAGTGCTGAGAGGGGACTTCCTTGGCTTGTTCCTGCTCTTAGGGGAGACGATTTCAAGTTTTCACCCTTGAGGATGATGTCAGCTACGGGCCTTCCTACACGGCCTTTATTCTGTTGATATACGTTTCCTCAAAACCCACTATGCCGAAAAAAAAAATAAATAAAAAACCCACTATCCTTTTTTTTAAATAATAAATTTATTTTTTATTGCTGTTCACTTTGTCAACATACAGAATAACACCCAGTGCTCATCCCGTCAAGTGCCCCTCTCAGTGCCCGTCACCCATTCACCCCCACCCCCCGCCGTCCTCCCCTTCCACCACCCCTAGTTCATTTCCCAGAGTTAGGAGTCTTTATGTTCTGTTTCCCTTTCTGATATTTCCCACACATTTCTTCTCCCTTCCCTTATATTCCCTTTTACTACCCACTATGCTTTTTATGTTGTATTTTGTCAAATGCTTTTTCTGCAACTCTTGAGAGGATCGTATGCCTTTGTCCTTTCTCTTGTTTTGGTTTTTAAGATTTTATTTATTTACCCATGAGAGTCATTTTGTTCCAGGTGAGGCCAGAAGGAGACCACAGGAACCAGGTCCAGGAAAGCCCCATATGGGAACCAGAGCCACCAGATCCAGGTGAGACCCAGGTGGGGACCACAGTCACAAGGTCCAGGTGAGGCCCAGGTGGCAACAAGATTCACCAAGTCCAGGTGAGACCCAGGTGGGGACCACAGTCACAAGGTCCAGGTGAGGAACAGGTAAGGACCAGATTCACCAGGTCCAAGTGAAGCCCGGGGGGGGACCAGAGTCAAAAGGTAAGGGTGAGGTCCAGAGGGGGACCAGAGTAACCAGTTTAGTTTGAGGCCCAGAGTGGGACCAGAGGTCCCCGGTCAAAGTGAGGCCCAGGTGTGGAATAGAGTATCCAGGTCCCAATGATGCCTATGTGAGGACCAGAGTCACTAGGGCCATGCAAGGCCCAATGGGGATCAGAATCACCAGGTCCTGGTGAGGCATAGAACGAGACCACAGTCACCAGTATCAGGTGAGCCCCATGTGGGAATCAGAGCCACTATATCCAGCTGAGTCCCAGGTCCATGTGAGGCCCACGTGAGGACCAGAATCATCAGGTCGAATTGAGGCATAGCTGGGGACAAGAGTCACCAGGTCTAGGTGACGCCTAGGTGGGGACGAGATTCACCAGGTCTGAGTTAGGTTAAAGTGGGGACGAGAGTCACCAGGTCCAGGTGAGGCCAAACTGAGGACCAGAGTCACCAGATCCAGGTGAGGTCCATGTTGGAAAGAGAGTCACCAGGTCCAGGAGAGGTCCAGGTGGGGACCAGAGTCACCAGGTCCAGATGAGGTCCCGGTGAGGACCAGACTCACCAGGCACACGTGAGGCCCAGGTGGGGACCAGAATCACCAGGTATAGGGGAGGCCCTTGAAAGAACCAGAGTCAACAGTTCAAGGTGAGGCGCAGGTGGCAACCAGAGTCAGAAGGTCCAAATCAGGCCAAAGTGGGGTTCACAGTCACCAGGTCAGGGTGAGACCCAGAGGGGGACCAGAGTCACCTGGTCCAGGTGAGGCTCAGTTGTGGAACACAGTAACCGGGTCCCAATTATGCCCAGTTGAGGACCAGAGTTAACAGGGCCAGGTGAGGCCCAGATGGGGATCAGAGTCACCAGGTCCAAGTGAGGCCCAGGTGGGGACCACAGTCACCAGATCCAGGGTAGTCTCAGGTGCAGACCAGAATCACCAGGTCCAGGTGGGGCCCAGGTAAGGACCAGAGTTACCAGGTCGAGGTGAGTCCCAGGTGGGGAACACAATAACCATGTTCCAATGATGCCCATCTCAGGACCAGAGTCACCAGGTCCACTTGAGGACCAAGTGGGGACCAGATTCACCAGGTCCAGGGGAGGCCCAGGTGGACACCAGAGTTACCAGTTAAAGGTGAGTCTAGGAGGACAGCACGGTCACCAGGTCTAGGTGTGGTCCATGTGAGAACCAGATCACCAGGTACAGGTGAGGCCCAGGTGGGAACCAGAATCAGCAGGTCCAGGTAAGGCCAAGGTGGGGACCACAGTCACCAGGTCCAGGTGAAACCAAGCTGAGGACCAGAATCACCAAATCCAGGTGAGGCCCGGGGGTAGGGGGACTGGAGTCACCAGGCACAGGAGAGGCTACAAGAACAGCAGGGACACCAGGTCCACGTGTGGTTCATGTGGAAACCAGAGTCACCAGGTCCAGGTGAAGCCCAGGTGAGGACCAAATTAAATGTTCCAGAGTCTCACTTGGGAAACAGACTAAACATATCCTGATGATGCCCAGGTGAGTACAAGAGTCACCAGGTCCAGGTGAGGTGCACGTGAGGACCAGAGTCACCAGGTCCAGGTGATACCCAGGAGGGGACCAGATTCACCAGGTCCAGGTAAGGCCCAGGTGGAACTCAGTCACCTGGTCTGGGTGAGACACAGGTGGGGACAAAAGTCATAAGACCAGTTGAGGCCCAGGTGGGAACATAGTTACCAGGTCCAGGTGAGGCCAAACAAAGTACCAGAGGCACAAGACCAGCTGAGGCCCAGTTGGGGACTGGAGTGACCAAGTATAGGTTAGGTTAGAAGGACACCACAGTCATAAAAACACAGCTAGTTGAAAACTGGCTTCTAGGGATGCTTCCTTGTGAGAGCTGAGCTCAGGGCAGGACCTGCCCACATCCTGGCTACCTGCAGACATACCTCCTATCATCCTTAAGTGAGGTGCTGGAAGAGGTTGTGTGAAAAGCATGTGGAAGTGTCTGGCCTGTACTCAAGTGAATCTGAATTCAATACAGGGATTTCCAACAGCCTTGTTCAATGAGAGTCGTGCTAGGTTCTATCTCCCCTGTAGGAGTGGCAAGCAAACATGTACCTACAAGGCATTCACATTTCTGAGAGTTGAGCTTATGGCCTGTCCCTCCCACATCCTGACTGCCTGTACGGTTCGCTTCCACAGGATTTCGTTCTACGCAGAACAGTAGCAGAGAGAGAACCAAGTGACTTGCTTGTCACTTTCGCACCTCCCGGACAGCTTCATCCACAGCCTGCATACACCTTACACTGCTGCTACATTGTCACGGCCTTAAGAACGCAGCTACTGGAAAGCTGCACTGAGGCATGCTTCCCTTGAGATATGAGTTCAAGGCAGGACCCCACCGCATCATGACTGCCTGTAGACGTAGCTGCCAACATCCTCATTTTAGGAGCAGGGAGAGGATGTCAGAAATGCATGTGGAAGCACAGGGCTGTACTCACGTGTATGTGAGTTGAATACAGCGATTGCCAACGTCCCTGTTCAATTAGAGTGTAGCTAGGTTCTAACTCCCCTGTATGAGTGGGGGCAGACATCTGCCTCCCAGGCATACACGCTCCTGAGAGTTGAGCTTATGGCCTGTCCCTCCCACATCCTGCCTGCAGGTACACCTCGCTCCTAACAGGCCTAGGCTCGATGCGGGACTGAAGTGTTGTGAGAGGTAAGTGGAAAGTCCCGGCCCACAAGACTAGTGCCTCCATGCTCAATCCAGCGATTTCCTAGTAATTCCTATGTTAACCAGGTGCTACATCCAAAGTTCCATAAGAGAGAAGCTAGCTGGACGCCTGGTCCCAAGGCAACTTACTTCTAGGAGTTGAGCTCACCCTCAGTCCCTCACAGTTGCACACTGTCTGCAGAATGAGTTTCGAATGTCTGCACCACAGCCGTTTGTCACAAGCTTGTGAGACGCAAGTGGAATAAGCAGACCTGGAGGGTGTCTCCAACTGCAGTGGAGTAGTATTCTAGGTACCTCCTGGCTTAGAGTACTGCTACGATTTCAGTGCCCTAAGAACGCAGCTAGTTGAAACCTGGCTTGTAGGCATGCTTCCTTGTGCGAGCTGAGGTCAGGGCAGGACCCTCCCGCATCCTTACTGCCCGTAGACATAGTTCCCAACATCCTTATGTTAGGCGCCGGAAGAGCTTATGTGAAAAGCATGTGGAAGTGACAGGATTCTCCTCAAGTGAATCTGATCTCAATACAGACATTGCAAATGTCCAATGAGAGTGTAGCTCAGTCCTAGGTCCCATCAAAGTGTCTAACAGACATCTGCCTGCAAAACATACACAATTCTGAGAGGTGAGCTTATAGAGTGTCCCTCCCACATCCTGCCTGCAGGTACACCCCGCTCCTAACAGACCTAGCCCCGATGCGTGCCTGAAGTGTTGTGAGAGGTAAGTGGAAAGTCCCGGCCCACAAGACTAGTGCCTCCAAGCTCAATCCAGCGATTTCCTAGTATTTCCTCTGTAAGCCAGGTGCTACATCCTAAGTGCCATACGAGAGAAGCTAGCTGAACGCCTTGTCAAAAAGCAACTTACTTCGGAGAGTTGAGCTGACCCTCAGTCGCTCACAGTTGCACATTGCCTGCAGAATGAGTTTCCAACATCTGCACCAGAGCTGTTTGTCAGAGGCTTGTGAGACGCAAGTTGAATAAGCAGACCTGGAGGGTGTCTCCAGCTGCAGTGGAGTGGTATTCTGGGTACCTCCTGCTTAGAGTACTGCTAAGTTCTCAGTGCCCAGCTAGTTGAAAGAATGCAGCTGGTTGAAAGCTGGCTTGTAGGCATGCTTCCTTGTGCGAGCTGAGGTCAGGGCAGGACCCTCCCACATCCTGACTGCCCGTAGACCTAGGTCCCAGCATCCTTATTTTAGGTGCCGGAAGAGGTTGTGTGAAAAGCATATGGAAGTGACAGGACTCTGCTCAAGTGAATCTGCGTCCAATACAGACATTGCAAACGTCCTTGTTCAATGAGAGTGTAGCTCGGTCCCAGCTCCCATCAATAAGTGTCTAGCAGCCATCTGCCTGGAAAGCGTACACACTTCTGAGAGTTGAGCTTATGGCCTATCACTCCCACATCCTGACTGCCTGTACCGTTCGCTTGTACAGCATTTCATTCTACGCGGCACAGGAGCAGAGAGAGCACCAATGACTGGCTTGTCAATTTCGCGCCTAGAGGACAGCTGCCTCCAAGGCATGCACACTCCTTTGGGTTGAGCTGATGGCTTCAACCGCCCACATGCTGACCGCCTGTACCCTTTGCAGCCAAGGGATTTTGTTGGACACGGGATTCAAGCTTTGTGAGAGGCAAGTGTCTCTTTGCTCAGTCCAGTGACTTCTGATGACTTCCTCCCTCAGATGGGTGGTACATACTAACTTCCAACCCTGCGTACCTAGTTGCAAGCTCTCTCTCGGGGGAACTTCCTTCTGTGAGATGAGCTGATTCGCGGTCCTTCCCACTTCCACACTGCCTGCACATGGAGTTATGAACATCGTCACTAGACATGTTTGTCAGAAGCTCATGGGACGCAAGGGGCAAGCTGCAGGCCTCAATGGTGCTGTCACTCGGTGCAGTAGAGCAATATTCACGCAACGTCCTGACTTCCAGTGCTGCTACATTCTCACGGCCATAAGAACGCAGCTAGTGGAAAGCTGCATTCGGGGCATGCTTCCTTTTGAGAGTTGAGCTCAACGAAGGACCGTCCACCTCGAGTCCCCCTGTGGGTGAAGCTGCTAACATCATCATGTCAGGTGCAGGGAGACGTTGTGAGAAATGCCTGTGGAAACGTCAGGCCTGCCCTCAGGGCAAGGTGAGTTGAATACAGCGATTGCCAATGACCTTGTTCAATTAGAGTGTAGCTAGGTTCTAACTCTCCTGTATGAGTGGGGAGCAGACATCTGCCTCCGAGGCATACACGACCCTGAGAGTTGAGCTTATGGCCTGTCGCTCCCACATCCTGCCTGCAGGTACACCTCGCTCCTAACAGGTCTAGGCTTCGATGCGTGACTGAAGTGTTGTGAGAGGTAAGTGGAAAGTCCCGGCCCACAAGACTCGTGCATTCAAGCTCAATCTAGCGGTTTCCTAGTATTTCCTGTGTGACCCAGGTGCTACATCTTAAGTGCCATACGAGAGAAGCTAGCTGTACGCCGTGTCCAAAAGCAACTTACTTGGGAGAGTTTAGCTCACCCTCAGTCCCTCACAGTTGCACACTGCCTGCAGAAAAGTTTTCCGACATCTGCACCAGAGTCGTTTGTCAGAGGCTTGTGAGTCGCAATTGGAATAAGCAGACCTGGAGGGTGTCTCCAACTGCAGTGGAGTGGTATTCTGGGAACCTCCTGGCTTTGAATACGGCTACGTTCTCAGTGCCTTAAGAACGCAGCTAGTTGAAAGATGGCTGGTAGGCATGCTTCCTTGTGAGAACTGAGGTAAGGGCAGGACCGTGCCGCATCCTGACTGCCCGTAGACGTAGGTCCCAGCATCCTTATGTTAGGAGCCAGAAGAGGTTGTGAAAAAGCATGTGGAAGTGACAGGACTCTGCGCAAGTGTATCAGATCTCAATACAGACATTGCAAACGTCCTTGTTCAATGAGAGTGTAGCTCAGTCCTAGATCCCATCAAAGTGTGTAGCAGACAATTGCCTGCAAAGCGTACACACTTCCGAGAGTTGAGCTTATGGACTATCCGTCCCACATCGTGTCGGCAGGTACACCGCGCTACTAACAGGCCTAGCCCCGATGCCTGACTGAAGTGTTGTGAGAGGTAAGTGGAAAGTCCCGGCCCACAAGACTAGTGCATCCAAGCTCAACCCAGCGATTTCCTAGTATTTCCTGTGTGAGCCAGGTGCGACATCCTAAATGCCATACGAGAGAAGCTAGCTGAACGCCTTGTCTGAAAGCAACTTACTTCGGAGAGTTGAGCTCACCCCCCATCCCTCACAGTTGCACACTGCCTGCAGAAAGAGTTTCCAACATCTGCACCACAGCCGTTTGTCAGAGGCTTGTGAGACGCAAGTGGAATAAGCAGACCTGGAGGGTGTCTCCAGCTGCAGTGGAGTGGTATTCTGGGTACCTCCTGGCTTAGAACACTGTTACGTTCTCAGTGCCCGAGGAACGCAGCTAGTTGAAAGCTGGCTTGTAGGCGTGCTTCCTTGTGCGAGCTGAGTTCAGGGCAGGACCCTCCCGCATTCTGACTGCCCGTAGACGTAGGTCCCAGCATCCTTATGTTAGGTGCCGGAAGAGGTTGTGTGAAGAGCATGTGGAAGTGACAGGATTCTCCTCAGGTGTATCTGATCTCAATGCAGACATTGCAAACGTCCTTGTTCAATGAGAGTGTAGCTCGGTCCTAGCTCCCATCAAAGTGTCTAGCAGACATCTGCCTGCAAAGCATACACACTTCCGAGAGTTGGGCTTATGGACTGTCCCTCCCACATCCTGCCTGCACGTACACCGCGCTCCTAACAGGCCTAGCCCCGATGCGTGCCTGAAGTGTTGTGAGAGGTAAGTGGAAAGTCCCGGCCCACAAGACTAGTGCATCCAAGCTCAACCCAGCGATTTCCTAGTATTTCCTGTGTGAGCCAGGTGCGACATCCTAAGTGCCATACGAGAGAAGCTAGCTGAACGCCTTGTCCGAAAGCAACTTACTTCGGAGAGTTGAGCTCACCCTCAGTCCCTCACAGTTGCACACTGCCTGCAGAAAGAGTTTCCAACATCTGCACCACAGCCGTCTGTCAGAGGCTTGTGAGACGCAAGTGGAATAAGCAGACCTGGAGGGTGTCTCCAGCTGCAGTGGAGTGGTATTCTGGGTACCTCCTGGCTTAGAACACTGTTACGTTCTCAGTGCCCGAGGAACGCAGCTAGTTGAAAGCTGGCTTGTAGGCGTGCTTCCTTGTGCGAGCTGAGTTCAGGGCAGGACCCTCCCGCATTCTGACTGCCCGTAGACGTAGGTCCCAGCATCCTTATGATAGGTGCCGGAAGGGGTTGTGTGAAGAGCATGTGGAAGTGACAGGATTCTCCTCAAGTGTATCTGATCTCAATACAGACATTGCAAACGTCCTTGTTCAATGAGAGTGTAGCTCGGTCCTAGCTCCCATCAAAGTGTCTAGCAGACATCTGCCTGCAAAGCATACACACTTCCGAGAGTTGGGCTTATGGACTGTCCCTCCCACATCCTGCCTGCACGTACACCGCGCTCCTAACAGGCTTAGCCCCGATGCGTGCCTGAAGTGTTGTGAGAGGTAAGTGGAAAGTCCCGTCCCACAAGACTAGTGCATCCAAGCTCAACCCAGTGATTTCCTAGTATTTCCTGTGTGAGCCAGGTGCGACATCCTAAGTGCCATACGAGAGAACCCTAGCTGAACGCCTTGTCCGAAAGCAACTTACTTCGGAGAGTTGAGCTCACCCTCAGTCCCTCACAGTTGCACACTGCCTGCAGAAACAGTTTCCAACATCTGCACCACAGCCATCTGTCAGAGGCTTGTGAGACGCAAGTGGAATAAGCAGACCTGGAGGGTGTCTCCAGCTGCAGTGGAGTGGTATTCAGGGTACCTCCTCGCTTAGAATACTGATACGATCTGAGTGCCTGAAGAACGCAGCTAGCTGAAAGCTGGCTGGTAGGCGTGCTTCCTTGTGCGAGCTGAGTTCAGGGCAGGCGCCTACCCCATTCTGACTGCCCGTAGACGTAGGTCCCAGCATCCTTATATTAGGTGCCGGAAGAGGTTGTGTGAAGAGCATGTGGAAGTGACAGGATTCTCCTCAAGTATATCTGATCTCAATTCAGACATTGCAAACGTCCTTGTTCAATGAGAGTGTAGCTCGGTCCTAGCTCCCAGCAAAGTGTCTAGCAGGGATCTGCCTACAAAGCATACACACTTCCGAGAGTTTTGCTTATGGACTGTCCCTCCCACATCCTGCCTGCACGTACACCGCGCTCCTAACAGGCCTAGCCCCGATGCGTGCCTGAAGTGTTGTGAGTGGTAAGTGGAAAGTCCCGTCCCACAAGACTAGTGCATCCAAGCTCAACCCAGTGATTTCCTAGTATTTCCTGTGTGAGCCAGGTGCGACATCCTAAGTGCCATACGAGAGAATCTAGCTGAACGCCTTGTGCAAAAGCAACTTACTTCGGAGAGTTGAGCTCACCCTCAGTCCCTCACAGTTGCACACTGCCTGCAGAAAGGGTTTCCAACATCTGCACCACAGCCGTTTGTCAGAGGCTTGTGAGACGCAAGTGGAATAAGCACACCTGGAGTGTGTCTCCAGCTGCAGTGGAGTGGTATTCTGGGTACCTCCTGGCTTGGAATACTGTTACGTTCTCAGTGCCAGGGGAATGCAGCTAGTTGATAGCTGGCTTGTAGGCGTGCTTCCTTGTGCGAGCTGAGTTCAGGGCAGGACCATCCCGCATTCTGACTGCCCGTAGTTAGTGAAGAACCCCCCCGCCCGCGAGTGGGAGAAGGCCTAACCCTAAGGAAGCTCATCCAGGCGCCTCCCATGATTTCAAGTAACAAAAACATTCTGTTTTTTCC
Organism: Vulpes lagopus; assembly: GCF_018345385.1. Classification (NCBI taxonomy): domain Eukaryota; kingdom Metazoa; phylum Chordata; class Mammalia; order Carnivora; family Canidae; genus Vulpes; species Vulpes lagopus. Next base: position 13,069 of record NW_024570955.1, on the reverse strand, counting down.
GAGATAAGAATTCAAGTAACAAAAACATTCGGTTTTTGAGAGATAAAATAATGAAACTATCTCCCCTCGCCCTGACTGGGAAAGTCCCTGAACATGGTCCTGCTGACTTTCAAAGAAATTAATGCTATGCCACTCCCGCAGTTTTTTGCCTTTAAAAGATGCCTGTAATTGCTAATCGGGGCTCTTCCACCTTGGAGAGCCCGTTTGCGCAAACGTCCAATAAACCCTCTTGCTTGTTGCATCTGCCTGTCTGGGGTCTGAGTCTCTGGGTCGTCCCCCGGGGCGCGTTGGCACCCGCGAGCTAGTGTCCAACATTTGGAGGCTCGTCCGGGATGCGAGACGCCCCCAGGCTCAGTCCTAAAACAGGTAGGAGGCAAGACCGAGGTCGCTAAATGTCATATCTGTCTCTCGCTAAATGTCATATCTCTCTCGTCCGTCTGTCTGACTGGCCGGTTCTGTGCCGGGTCTGTATTGTGCCTGCAGGACACTGTACTCTGTATTTGGACCAGCGGGGGAGGCCGACGTGCCCTGAGACCCCTGGTCCCCCTCCGGAGTCGGACTCCGGAGTGGTCTGGAAGGGGAACGTAGCCCCGGCACTCCCTCCTCTTCAGGGATGGTCGCTGTTGGCGACCGCTCCCATCTGAATCTGCCGCGCCAGTCCTGATATTCGTGTGTGTGTCTGTTTGTTCTGTGTCTTTCTGGTCCTGCTCCGGAGTCGTACTCCGGAGTGGTCTGGAAGAGGGAGGGAGCCCGGCACTCCCTCCTCTTCAGGGAGGGTCGTTGTTCGCGACCGCTCTCATCTGAATCCGCCGTGCCGGTCCTGTCATCTGTGTGCGTCTCTCTGTTCTGTGTCTTTCTCTCTGTCCTCTTCCTAACCGCTCACCTCTTCTCTACACCCATGGGACAGACTGTAACCACCCCTTTAAGCCTCACTCTAGATCACTGGAAAGAAGTCGCCGGCCAGGCACACAACCTTTCGGTCGAAGTCAAAAGACAAAATGGGTCACCTTCTGCTCCTCAGAGTGGCCGACTCTCAACGTCGGGTGGCCCAGGGAGGGAACTTTTAACATTGGTATTATCTTGCAGGTGAAGGCCCTGGTTTTTCAGCCAGGACCCAATGGGCACCTCAATCAGGTGCCGTACATTATAGTTTGGGAGGATCTCGCTAAAAATCCACCCCCCTGGATAAAATGCTTCACCCATTCTCAGGGGGGATCGGGCCGAGACACCCACCCCCTCCCTGCGTCACTCCCCTTATTCCCCGCCCTACCTCTCCCTCCGCTCCCTCAGCTCCATCCCCCGACTCTACTGGGGTAGAGAGGCGACCCCTTGCTTCACCCCCGCTCCCCAGTCGCCTCCGCTTTCGAGGAGAGCGCGGGGGGGAGTCGGAAGACGTCCGGACCTCCCTGGCACTTCCCCTCCGATCAGTGGGCGGCCAGACGCAATCCTGGCCGTTCTCTGCCTCTGACCTTTACAACTGGAAAACTCATAACCCCACTTTCTCCCAAGACCCCCAGGCACTAACCGGGTTAATTGAGTTAATTCTGTTCACCCACCAGCCGACCTGGGATGCCTGCCAACAGCTCCTGCAGACTCTCCTCACCACGGAGGAGAGACAGCGCGTCTACCTTGGAGCTTGGAAAAGCGTCCTGGGGGCGGATGGGAGGCCGACCCAGCTGCCTAATGAAATCGAGGATGTTTTCCCCTTGGTTCGCCCGACCTGGGACTACGACACGGCTGCTGGTAGGGAGCGGCTCCGTCTCTATCGCCAGGTACTCCTAACGGGTCTCAGAGGGGCAGGGCGTCGCCCCACCAATTTGGCAAAGGTACGTGCTATAGTGCAGGGAAAAGATGAGGCGCCGGCAGGTTTTCTGGAAAGATTAATAGAGGGCTACCGTATGTATACTTAAAGAGAGAGAGAGAAAGACACCCCAGAGGAAAGGGAGGAAAGGATCCGTAAAGAGCAAGAGGAACGAGGGAATAAAAGAGATAAAAGAAACGCAATAAAGAACTGACTGGGATACTGGCCACCATAGTACAGGGCTCAGGGCAGAGAAAGTCAGGACAGAGTAAGGACCTGGGAGACAAAAGAAAACCACGGGTTGAACGAGACCAGTGTGCCTACTGCAAGGAAAAAGGACATTGGGTTAAAGATTGTCCAAAGAAGGGCCAGCCAGTGACCTTCTTGGTTGATACGGGTGCTCAACATTCAGTTTCAACTGAGGCAAGTTATATCAATGGACAACCGAATGGAAGGTCCACCTGAGCACTGGGCAAGTAACACATTCCTTCCTACTGGTCCCAGACTGCCCCTACCCCCTCCTAGGCAAAGACCTTCTTTCAAAAGTAGGGGCTCAGATCTATTTTCACCAGAAAGGGGCCACCATTACTGGCGCAGAAGGGCAGCCCCTCCAGGTATTGATCTTGCGCCCAGAGGATAAACACCGGCTGCACGAGGACTCTCCACCATCCGTGCAGCCCCTAAATTCTGAATGGCTCACTAACTACCCTCAGGCCTGGGTGAAAACAGCCGGAATGGGACTAGCTGTTAACCAGCCACCCATAATTATAAACCTAAAATCCTCGGCCACCCCTATATCGATCTGGCAATATTCAATGAGCAAAGAGGCCAAAGAGGACATTCGGCCACATATACAGAGACTATTACAATTGGGCATCTTAATACCTTGTCAGTCGCCCTGGAACACTCCTCTGTTGCCTGTAAAAAAAACCCGGCACAGGAGATTACCGGCCAGTACAAGATTTACGGGAAGTTAACTGAAGGGCAGAGGACATACACCCCACGGTGCCGAATCCCTACAACTTACTCAGCACCTTGCCCCCGAGCCATGTCTGGTATACGTTTTGGATCTAAAAGATGCATTCTTTTGCATAAGATTAAGCTCTCAAAGCCGCCTACTTTTGCTTTTGAATGGAAAGATCCTGAGACGGGATTTTCAGGACAACTCACTTGGACAAGGCTGCCACAGGGATTCAAACCCCCCCCCCCACCTTGTTCCACAAAGCCTTGCATCAGGACTTGGCAGACTTCCGAGTTGGCCATCCGGACCTCATCCTCCTGCAGTACGTGGATGATTTGCTCCTAGCGGCTAAGACAGAACAGGATTGTGTAAAAGGTACAGGGGCCCTGCTCGAGAGACTGGGAGGACTGGGGTATAGGGCCTCTGCCAAAAAGGCCCAAATAGGCCAGAGACGAGTGACCTATCTGGGATATCTCCTGGAAGGAGGCCAGAGGTGGCTGACGGAGGGCCGCAAAAAGGCTGTAGCCCTGATCCCTGCACTCACTGACGCCAGAGGGCTATGAGAGTTCCTTGGCAGTGCCGGGTTCTGCCGCCTCTGGATACCCGGGTTTGCAGAGCTGGCGGCTCCCCTATATCCCCTCACGAAATCCAACGCCCCCTACCACTGGGGAAAGGAACAACAATTGGCTTTTGACAAAGTAAAAAGGGCCTTATTGACCGCCCCTGCCCTGAGCCTCCCAGATGTAACCAAGCCATTTGCGCTATATGCTGATGAACGCCAAGGAATAGCCAGAGGGGTCCTAACTCAGAAACTGGGACCCTGAAAAAGGCCCGTGGCATACTTTTCAAAAAAATTAGACAGCGTGGCTGCAGGATGGCCCCCATGTCTCCGAATTATAGCGGCTGTGGCAGTCCTGGTTAAAGACTCAGACAAGTTGACTTTTGGCCAACCCCTCACGGTGGTGGCCCCCCATGCTATAGAGACAGTCATCCGCCAGCCCCCTGATCGATGGCTCTCAAACGCTCGGGTGACCCATTATCAGGCCATGCTACTGAATTCCGAGCGGATACGGTTTGAAACGGTTACATCCCTAAATCCAGCCACCTTGCTTCCAGAAATCGAGTCCCCCTCCCTGGTAATGCATGACTGCCACCAGATCCTGGCTGAGGTACATGGCACCAGAGGGGACTTGACGGACCAGCCTTTGCCAGATGCTGAAGCAACCTGGTACACTGATGGAAGCAGCTTTCTACGAAATGGTGAGCGCAAAGCCGGGGCAGCGGTGGTAAATGGGAAAACTGTCATCTGGGCCGGTGCCCTAAAGCCTGGAACTTCGGCTCAAAGGGCGGAGCTCATAGCCCTAACTCAGGCCCTAAAAAAGGCTAAGGACAAGAAGGTCAACATTTATACTGATAGTAGGTACGCTTTTGCAACTGCCCATGTTCATGGAGAAATATACCGAAGAAGGGGTCTCCTGACCTCTGCAGGAAAAAACATCAAGAACAGGGAAGAAATACAAGAGCTTCTCCATTCCCTTTTTCTGCCGAGAAAATTAAGTATAATTTACTGTCCTGGGCATCAGCGAGGCAGCGACCCAGTAGCTGAGGGGAACAGGATGGCCGATGAAACAGCACGGGCCGCTGCTCTAGGCCCACAGGCCCTCTCCCTACAAGTACCAGAGGCTGTCTAGACACCAGGGCAACTCTCTCTCGAATACTCAGACAGCGACCTGGATATTGTCCAGCAAATAGGGGCAGAATATGATGAACAAATGAAGGTCTGGAAACACCAAGGAAAGACTGTCCTACCTCAGCAAAGGGCCAAAGAACTGGTAACTCACCTCCACCGGTGGACTCACCTCGGACACAAAAAATTAAAAACACTCCTCCAGAGAGAGGATCAGACCTATTACATTCCCAAACTCCCCTCCCTGATCCAACAGGTAACCGGCGCTTGTGTACCCTGTGCTAAGGTAAATGCCAAACACCTCAAGATGCCTGAGGGAACTAGAATAAGGGGAGACAGACCCGGAACTAATTGGGAAGTAGACTTCACTGAAATCAAGCCAGGTAAATATGGTAACCAGTACCTTCTAGTGTTTATAGATACCTTTTCAGGATGGACAGAAGCCTTCCCCACCAAACGAGAAACTGCCCAGGTGGTTGTCAAGAAAATCTTAGAAGAAATTTTCCCCCGGGTTGGACTGCCCAAGGTAATAGGGTCGGATAACGGCCCTGCCTTCGTCTCCCAGGTAAGTCAGTTGGTGGCCAGATTACTGGGGATAAATTGGAAATTACATTGTGCATACAGACCCCAGAGCTCAGGGCAGGTAGAAAGAATGAATAGAACAATTAAAGAGACCCTAACTAAATTGACATTGGAGACTGGTACTAGAGACTGGGTCCAACTCCTCCCCATGGTCCTGTTCCGAGTCCGGAACACTCCCACATGTCATGGACTAACTCCTTATGAGATTCTCTATGGAAGTCCCCCATCAGTAACGGACTTACTAGATTCTGCTATTGACCCTCTTGCTAATACTCCCGGTTTACAGGACAGGCTAAAGGCGCTCCAGATTATCCAGCACCAGATCTGGAAACCCCTTGCAGCTGTCTACCGCCCCGGAGATGCAACCAACCCACATCCGTTCCAGATCGGTGACTCCGTCCACGTCAGGAGACATCAGTCCAGGACCCTTGAGTCCCGCTGGAAGGGCCCGTACATCGTACTACTGACCACCCCAACCGCCCTAAAAGTAGACGGTATTACTGCTTGGGTCCACGCCTCACACGTCAAGTGCGCCCCATCAACGAACACCGCTGACGCCAGCCAGGACGGATCGGGCGAGCCACCCCAATGGAAGCTCCACCGCACCCAAAACCCATTCAAGATAAGACTTTCAAAAATTGTCCAGTGACAATTGTTGTATTCCTACCTCTCCTAGTGCTCTTCTCCCACGCCAAGGGTAACCCTCATGCCCCCAAAAAGTTAACCTGGCAGGTACTAACGGCTGGGGGTGACGAGGTCTGGTCCACAACTAAAACCGCCCCTGTGGGAACCTGGTGGCCTAATCTATATCCTGACCTATGCAAACTAACAATAGGGGCCCCCAGCCCATGGGACCTAGAGGGATACTTCGACACCTCTAGGGCCCCCGACCGAGAAAGCCCCCTGGGGCGACTGGGATTAGACCCATGGGGGGGATGTGGCACGCCCGACAGAAGGGCCATGCTAAGCACTCTTCCCTTTTATGTTTGTCCCGGGTACCACAGAAATCGCAGGCTAAATCCCAACTGTGGAGGGGGGGAATACTTCTATTGTAAAAATTGGGGGTGCGAGACTACGGGAGATACAGGATGGAGGCCCTCCTCCTCCTGGGATTACATCACTGTCAAGGCTAACTATACTCACCCGGCGTTTAACAAATGGAAAACACTTAATTATGGGCCCTCTAGTTATCCTGCTCCTGCTGCTAACTTTCGGCTTGTGCATCCTCAACTGGCTGCTCCAGTTCATCCGAGACAGATTGTCCATTACCCAAGCTCTGGTACTAACACAACAATATCGGGCCCTTCAAACTGAAGAAATAAAAGTTCCCTAAGATTTTAAGGTTAAAATCAGACCAAACAAAGAGGAGGGAATGAAGAAACCCCCGCCCGCGAGTGGGACAAGGCCTAACCCTGAGGCAGCTCATCCAGGCGCCTGCCATGAATTCAAGTAACAAAAACATTCTGTTTTTTCCGAGATAAGAATTCAAGTAACAAAAACATTCGGTTTTTGCGAGATAAAAAAAATAAACTAACTCCCCTCGCCCTGACTGGGAAAGTCCCTGAACATGGTCGTGCTGACCTTCAAGAAATCAATGCTATGCTACTCCCGAAGTTTTTTGCCTTTAAAAGATGCCTGTAATTGCTAATCGGGGCTCTGCCACCTCGGAGAGCCCCTTTGCGCAAAAGTCCAATAAACCCTCTTGCTTGTTGCATCTGCCTGTCTGGGGTCTGAGTCTCTGGGGCGTCCACCGGGACGCGTTGGCACCCGCGAGCTAGGGTCCAACAGTAGGTGCCAGCATCTTTATGATAGGTGCCGGAAGAGGTTGTGGGAAGAGCATGTGGAAGTGACAGGATTCTCCTCAAGTGTATCTGATCTCAATGCAGACATTGCAAACATCCTTGTTCAATGAGAGTGTAGCTCGGTCCTAGCTCCCATCAAAGTGTCTAGCAGACATCTGCCTGCAAAGCATACACACTTCCGAGAGTTGGGCTTATGGACTGTCGTCCCACATCCTGCCTGCACGTACACCGCGTTCTAACAGGCCTAGCCCCGATGCGTGCCTGAAGTGTTGTGAGAGGTAAGTGGAAAGTCCCGGGCCACAAGACTAGTGCATCCAAGCTCAACCCAGCGATTTCCTAGTATTTACTGTGTGAGCCAGCTGCGACATCCTAAGTGTCATACGAGAGAAGCTAGCTGAACGCCTTGTCCGAAAGCAACTTACTTCGGAGAGTTGAGCTCACCCTCAGTCCCTCTCAGTTGCACACTGCCTGCAGAAAGAGTTTCCAACATCTGCACCACAGCCGTTTGTCAGAGGCTTGTGAGACGCAAGTGGAATAAGCAGACCTGGAGGGTGTCTCCAGCTGCAGTAGAGTGGTATTCTGGGTACCTCCTGGCTTAGAACACTGTTACGTTCTCAGTGCCCGAGGAACGCAGCTAGTTGAAAGCTGGCTTGTAGGCGTGCTTCCTTGTGCGAGCTGAGTTCAGGGCAGGACCCTCCCGCATTCTGACTGCCCGTAGACGTAGGTCCCAGCATCCTTATGTTAGGTGCCGGAAGAGGTTGTGTGAAGAGCATGTGGAAGTGACAGGATTCTCCTCAGGTGTATCTGATCTCAATGCAGACATTGCAAACGTCCTTGTTCAATGAGAGTGTAGCTCGGTCCTAGCTCCCATCAAAGTGTCTAGCAGACATCTGCCTGCAAAGCATACACACTTCCGAGAGTTGGGCTTATGGACTGTCCCTCCCACATCCTGCCTGCACGTACACCGCGCTCCTAACAGGCCTAGCCCCGATGCGTGCCTGAAGTGTTGTGAGAGGTAAGTGGAAAGTCCCGGCCCACAAGACTAGTGCATCCAAGCTCAACCCAGCGATTTCCTAGTATTTCCTGTGTGAGCCAGGTGCTACATCCTAAGTGCCATACGAGAGAAGCTAGCTGAACCCCTTGTCCGAAAGCAACTTACTTCGGAGAGTTGAGCTCACCCTCAGTCCCTCACAGTTGCACACTGCCTGCAGAAAGAGTTTCCAACATCTGCACCACAGCCGTTTGTCAGAGGCTTGTGAGACGCAAGTGGAATAAGCAGACCTGGAGGGTGTCTCCAGCTGCAGTGGAGTGGTATTCTGGGTACCTCCTGGCTTAGAACACTGTTACGTTCTCAGTGCCCGAGGAACGCAGCTAGTTGAAAGCTGGCTTGTAGGCGTGCTTCCTTGTGCGAGCTGAGTTCAGGGCAGGACCCTCCCGCATTCTGACTGCCGTAGACGTAGGTCCCAGCATCCTTATGTTAGGTGCCGGAAGAGGTTGTGTGAAGAGCATGTGGAAGTGACAGGATTCTCCTCAGGTGTATCTGATCTCAATGCAGACATTGCAAACGTCCTTGTTCAATGAGAGTGTAGCTCGGTCCTAGCTCCCATCAAAGTGTCTAGCAGACATCTGCCTGCAAAGCATACACACTTCCGAGAGTTGGGCTTATGGACTGTCCCTCCCACATCCTGCCTGCACGTACACCGCGCTCCTAACAGGCCTAGCCCCGATGCGTGCCTGAAGTGTTGTGAGAGGTAAGTGGAAAGTCCCGGCCCACAAGACTAGTGCATCCAAGCTCAACCCAGCGATTTCCTAGTATTTCCTGTGTGAGCCAGGTGCGACATCCTAAGTGCCATACGAGAGAAGCTAGCTGAACGCCTTGTCCGAAAGCAACTTACTTCGGAGAGTTGAGCTCACCCTCAGTCCCTCACAGTTGCACACTGCCTGCAGAAAGAGTTTCCAACATCTGCACCACAGCCGTTTGTCAGAGGCTTGTGAGACGCAAGTGGAATAAGCAGACCTGGAGGGTGTCTCCAGCTGCAGTGGAGTGGTATTCTGGGTACCTCCTGGCTTAGAACACTGTTACGTTCTCAGTGCCCGAGGAACGCAGCTAGTTGAAAGCTGGCTTGTAGGCGTGCTTCCTTGTGCGAGCTGAGTTCAGGGCAGGACCCTCCCGCATTCTGACTGCCCGTAGACGTAGGTCCCAGCATCCTTATGTTAGGTGCCGGAAGAGGTTGTGTGAAGAGCATGTGGAAGTGACAGGATTCTCCTCAGGTGTATCTGATCTCAATGCAGACATTGCAAACGTCCTTGTTCAATGAGAGTGTAGCTCGGTCCTAGCTCCCATCAACGTGTCTAGCAGACATCTGCCTGCAAAGCATACACACTTCCGAGAGTTGGGCTTATGGACTGTCCCTCCCACATCCTGCCTGCACGTACACCGCGCTCCTAACAGGCCTAGCCCCGATGCGTGCCTGAAGTGTTGTGAGAGGTAAGTGGAAAGTCCCGGCCCTCAAGACTAGTGCATCCAAGCTCAACCCAGCGATTTCCTAGTATTTCCTGTGTGAGCCAGGTGCTACATCCTAAGTGCCATACGAGAGAAGCTAGCTGAACGCCTTGTCCGAAAGCAACTTACTTCGGAGAGTTGAGCTCACCCTCAGTCCCTCACAGTTGCACACTGCCTGCAGAAAGAGTTTCCAACATCTGCACCACAGCCGTTTGTCAGAGGCTTGTGAGACGCAAGTGGAATAAGCAGACCTGGATGGTGTTTCCAGCTGCAGTGGAGTGGTATTCTGGGTACCTCTTGGCTTAGAGTACTGCTACGTTCTCAGTGCCCTAAGAACGCAGCTAGTTGAAACCTGGCTTGTAGGCATGCTTCCTTGTGCGAGCTGAGGTCAGGGCAGGACCCGCCCGCATCCTGCCAGCCAGTAGACAAAGGTCCCAGCATCCTTATGTTAGACGCCGGAAGAGGTTGTGAAAAGCATGTGGAAGTGACAGGACTCTGCTCAAGTGAATCTGAGTCCAATACAGACATTGCAATCGTCCTTGTTCAATGAGAGTGTAGCTCGGTCCTAGCACCCATCAAAAAGTTTCTTCCAGACATCTGCCTGCAAAGCATACACACTTCCCAGAGTTGAGCTTATGGACTGTCCCTCCCACATCCTGCCTGCAGGTACACCGCGTCCCTAACAGGCCTAGCCCCGATGCGTGCCTGAAGTGTTGTGAGAGGTAAGTGGAAAGTCCTGGCCCTCAACACTAGTGCATTCAAGCTCAAACCAGCGAATTCCTAGTATTTCCTGTGTGAGCCAAGTGCTGCATCCTAAGTGCCATACGAGAGAAGCTAGCTGAACGCCTTTTCCAAAAGCAACTTACTTCGGAGAGTTGAGCTCACCCTCAGTCCCTCACAGTTGCACACTGCCTGCAGAAAGAGTTTCCAACATCTGCACCTGAGCCGTTTGTCAGAGGCTTGTGAGACGCAAGTGGAATAAGCAGACCTGGATGGTGTCTCCAGCTGCAGTGGAGTGGTATTCTGGAAACCTCCTGGCATAGAATACTGCTACGTTCTCAGTGCCCTAGGAACGCAGCTAGTTGAAAGCTGGCTTGTAGGCATGCTTCCTTGTGCGAGCTGAGGTCAGACAGGACCCTCCCGCATCCTGACTGCCCGTAGACATAGGTCCCAGCATCCTTATGTTAGGCGCTGGAAGAGGTTGTGTGAACAGCATGTGGAAGTGACAGGACTGTGCTCAAGTGAATCTGAGTCCAAACCAGACATTGCAAACGTCCTTGTTCAATGAGAGTGTAGCCACAAGACTAGTGCATCCAAGCTCAATCCAGCGAATTCCTAGTATTTCCTGTGTGAGCCAAGTGCTGCATGAAGGAGTGAGAAAAAAGTTGTGTGAGGGAAAGAGCCTAGATTCTAAGGGCACTGTGTAGAATAAGCTTGCCTTCCATACACCTGATCAAAATCTGCATTTGGGATTGGTTTATTTTATTAAGACAACTTCTAACACCATGTCTCAGGAGGTGGTAGCAGTGAAAACTAGGCCTTCTACTCTGTTTGACCTGTGCAGGAGAGTGGTGTCCCACCCCCACCCACCCCACCCCCCCCGCCCATGTCACAAGCCCAGTACATCATGGCATCTTACCTTGGCTCAGTATGTATTACGTTGAGAAGACTGAGGAAATAGACTTCAAGAAAGGCCACTCTGCTTAGGCTATTTGATGCTCACTCTGATATGAGCTGATAAAGATTAGGCCTTCAGTTTGGTTATAACACAAATCAGAGAAGGGCAGAAATCACAGTGAATGATAGAATCAAGATTCATAGAAGTCTTGTCATAGCTGGAGCAATGGAAAATTCTAACAAGGGGAAATTTAATAGAGATAAACCAACTCTTCACACATGCCCTCTACGTAGCAGGTGAAGGGTCTTGCCTTAGTAGCAGATTGTTTGAAATGACCTTAGGAGATTTAGTTCACAATATGCTGAAGCAATCTCACAGTGACTGTGACATAAACTTGTGAACTGGGGATGCCTGGTGGCTCAGCGGGTTTAGCACCTGCCTTCAGCCCGGGGCATGATCCTGGAGACCCAGGATCGAGTCCCACGTTGGGCTCCCTGCGTGGAGCCTGCTTCTCCCTCTGCCTGTGTCTCTGCCTCTCTCTCTCTCTCTCTCTCTCTCTCTCTCTCTCTCGTCTCTCATGAATAAACAAATAAAATCTTTAAATAAATAAACTTGTGAACTGTAAAATATAAGATGAAGGACAGGGAGAAGGGGGTGGGAGGTTGATGGTATAGCATAATTCTATGGTGGTCAGCCTACCTCTGAAGAATGGAGACAGAAGTTGGAACCATACTGGTGAGCCAAATTTGGAAGACTTGGAATATTTTTTTCTGAAATAAAAAGATACTATATCTTGAAATATTTGAATGGTTGTGATATGAAAGAGATATCAGTAGACTTGCTTTGGGTGGAAGTTAAAGGAGAATAGGCTTTTGCTGACCTGAAAGTAGAACTTTAGAGGTTTAAAAGTTTTATAAGTTTAAAACTCTGAGCCTACTGGTAATGAAATAAGCTAATTCCAGAAGGTATATGCTGCTCATCATTAAGTGTTCAAATAGAATGTAAAGGAAATTCACGCATTAGAAGAGGTGTTGGACGAGATGACTTTTAGGCCTGCTTGTGGCCCTGCAAGTCCATGATTCTTTGATTCAGATATAATTTACTGGGACCTTCATTTAAACAAAATTTCCTTTGCTGCTCCATTATTAGGTGACAGAACTAATTTAATTCAATAAACATTAACTAAAACTTATAGTGTATAACATCTTATACTAAATTTGGGAAGTACAGACACAATCCCTAACTTTTGGAGCTAAATTTGAGAAACTTACGAGCTGTATCACTGTAGAATAGAATAACTAGTGTGATAGAGGGGAGAAAGGAGGATTAGGGATGGGAAAAAAGAAAGGCTCACCTAGGAAGGAATATTTGATGGGTTATATGTGAATGAAACCAATGTCAAGAAAACATGTTTGTATTAGAATTGGAAATTTAATTTATAGAGACACACTGGATACAGTGACATTCACCCCATATGCTTCAGCTCTTCTACTTCCATCTCAACTTTGACTCCTTATGACACTAAGGCCCCCAAAAATCCCTCAAGCACTGCGTTCATGAATTAGGTGTTCTGAACAGAGAGATAGATTCCAGAATATTGGCAAACAATACTGGCTTTCTGCTACTTATTAAGGAAACATCAGATTCATTTTGTCCTAGAGTCTCTCAAGCAGTCCATTTGACTAGCTGTTGATGAAGACTATTAAGATCTTTCTATTGGAGAAATATTTCTTTTCTCAGTATTATCTCAAAGTTTCTGGAGAGATGTTTAAAATCTTTTTTCTAGTTTTGCTAGCTGTGAAATCATTGATCATTGTAGGGCATTGAGGAGGTCCGAGCTTGGTGTTTAGAGATCCAGACTTGGAGTATATCCATTCCATAGGAGTCCTCTTCCACTTTCTCAGTTTTGCATAACAGTAACTCTCTCCTTATTCAGAATTCAAAAACAGTTATTAGGTGCTTTCTTGTTTCTAGGAATAAATGGCAAGATAAATGGACATAGCCCCTGACTGCTTACAAAGCCAGAGTATTGAAATCTATGTGGTATAGTAGTGAGTGTACATAAAGAGATTAGTACAATAGAGGTAATAAATGGAGATATAAAGCAATAGGAAA
>NW_024570954.1:0-15273 GCF_018345385.1 Vulpes lagopus | reverse complement strand
TCGTTCACGCCCTATCTGGGCGTGAAAGATGCTGCCCCTCTCAAGGAAGGTCGAAGGCGGACATGCGGCGATGTTGGCACGCCCCGTACGAGCGGCCTGCGGCGCTTGCTGGGCAAGTGATCGCCCGCAAGGGCATGGTGGCGGCAGTCGTGGGCGGGCTCATGGTGGCTTCCGTGCTGGGCATGTCCATCGTGAAGAAGCAGTTCTTCCCCATCTCCGACCGGCCCGAGGGTGATGGTCGAGGTGCAGATGCCTACGGCACCCTCCATTGGCCAGACGAGCGAGACCACCCGCAAGGTGGAAGCCTGGCTGCTGCAGCAGCCCGAATCGGAGATCGTGACCGCCTATATCGGCCAGGGCGCACCGCGCTTTTTTCTGGCCATCTCGCCTGAGCTGCCCGACCCGTCGTTCGCCAAGATCGTCGTGCGCACCGCCAACCAGGCGCAGCGCGACGCGCTCAAGCTCAGGCTGCGCGAGGCCATCGCCCAGGGACTGGCTCCGCAGGCGCAGGTGCGCGCATCGCAGATCGTGTTCGGGCCGTACTCCCCGTTCCCCGTGGCGTATCGCGTCTCCGGCCCCGACCCCCGCAGCGGCTGCGCGACATTGCCGGCCAGGTGCACCAGGTGCTGCACGACAGCCCGATGATGCGGACCGTGAACTCCGACTGGGGCGTGCGCACCCCCGTCATGCGCTTCACCCTGGACCAGGACCGGCTGCAGGCCATGGGCCTGACCTCCGCGGCGGTCGCGACAGCAGTTGCAGTTCCTGCCTCAGCGGCGTGCCCGTGACCACCGTGCGCGAGGACATCCGCACCGTGCAGGTGATGGCGCGTTCTGCGGGCGGCACCCGCCACGATGTGGCCAGGGTCGGCGACTTCACGCTCACCAACGCCACTGGCCAGCGCATACCGCTGTCGCAGCTGGGAGAGGTCACCGTGCAGATGGAGGAGCCCGTCATGCGCCGCCGCGACCGCATGCCCACCATCACGGTCCGCGGAGACATCGATGACAGCCTGCAGCCCGCCCGATGTCTCGGCGGCCATCACCCGGCAGCTGGAGGCCCATCAGGAAGGCGTTGCCTGCGGGCTACCGCAATCGACGAGGCCGGCTCCATCGAGGAATCCGGCAAGGCCATGACGGCCATGCTGCCCCTGTTCCCGATCATGATCGCCATCACGCTGATCATCATCATCTTGCAGGTGCGGTCGATATCGGCCATGGTCATGGTGTTCCTGACCAGCCCCCTGGGATTGATCGGCGTGGTGCCGACGCTCATCGTCTTTCAGCAGCCTCTCGGCATCAATGCACTGGTGGGGCTGATCGCGCTGTCGGGCATCCTGATGCGCCAACACGCTGATCCTGATCGGGCAGATCCAGCACAACGAGCAGGAGGGGCTTGCGCCGTTCCAGGCGGTGGTGGAGGCCACTGTCCAGCGCGCCCGGCCCGTGATCCTGACCGCGCTGCGGCGATCCTGGCCTTCATCCCGCTGACCCAATCGGTGTTCTGGGGAACGCTGGCCTATACGCTGATCGGCGGCACGCTCGCCGGCACGGTGCTGACGCTGGTCTTCCTGCCCGCCATGTACTCGATCTGGTTCAGGATCAGGCCCGGCGAAGCACGGCGCTGATGCACGGCACACGCGCCCAGGGCTTTGGCCGATTGGCCACAATGGGGCATCCCGTTCCAGGCTCAGGAGGCCATGCATGTCCGATATCCGCTGCGGCGATTCCATCCACCCACGCGCATCCCTGGGCCGCCGCTGCGCGCGCGCCGCCGCTCCCCTGCTGGCGGCGCTGCTGCTGTCGCCGCTGGCCAGGCCGCGCTCAAGGTGGGCGACAGCGCGCCGCGTTTTCACCACGCCGGCTGCGGTGGCGGGCAAGGCCTTCGATTTCGACATGGGCCGCCACGCTCAGGAGGGGCCGGTGGTGCTGTATTTCTTCCCCAAGGCCTTCACCCAGGGCTGCACCATGGAAGCCCACGCCTTTGCCGAGGCCACGCCGCGTTTCGCGCGCCATGGGCGCCACGGTGGTGGGCAATGTCGCATGACGACATCGATACGCTCAAGCGCTTTTCCACCGAGGCCTGCCGCGACCAGTTCGCCGTGGCATCGGACCCGCAGGCGCAGACCATCCGCGCCTACGACGCCTCGGCCGCCGCCGATCCCAGCGCGCCGACCGCATCTCCTACGTGATCGGCCAGGACGGCAAGGTCCGCTTCGTGCACATCGGCTCGGACCCGGACGAGCATGTGCGCCAGACCGAGGCCGCGGTCAAGCGGCTGACCGGAAAGTAGCCCGCCGCGCGGGCCCCTGTCAGGGTCCGTTGCCCTCGGCTGGCCAGGATCTCGGCGTATTCCTCGTCCGTGAACAGCCTGGAGCGTGTGTGGAAGGCCTTGCCCGTGCTGCCCTCCAGCGAGAAGGTGCCGCCCTGGCCCTCGATCACGTCCAGGATGAGCTGGGTGTGCTTCCAGTATTCCGTACTGGGACTTTGCCAATGTAAAGGGGCGCGCCGCCCACCTGGCCCAGCAGCACGTCCTGGGCGCCTATCGTCAGCTCGCCGGGCAGGTAGCAGTTGGCGGCGCTGTTGTCGCAGCAGCCGCCGGACTGGTGGAAGAACCACCGGCCCGTGCTGCGCCTGCAGGTCGGCGATCAGCGCCAGCGCGGCGTCGGTGGCAATCACTTTGTCAACCATGGGTTGGTCCTTTCCTGGGCGGCCGGCCGCGCTGCGCGCCGCCGGCCGCATTCACCTGGGAAGAACTTCAGAAGAAGCCCAGCTTGTTCTCGCTGTAGCTGACCAGCAGGTTCTTGGTCTGCTGGTAGTGGTCCAGCATCATCTTGTGGGTCTCGCGGCCGATGCCCGATTCCTTGTAGCCGCCGAAGGCCGCGTGCGCCGGGTAGGCGTGGTAGAGCAGTTGGTCCACACGCGCCCGGCCTTGATGGCCCGGCCCATGCGGTAGGCCACGTTGCCGTTGCGGCTCCACACGCCGGCGCCCAGGCCGTAGAGCGTGTCGTTGGCAATGGCCAGGCCTCGGCCTCGTCCTTGAAGGTGGTCACGGCCAGCACGGGGCCGAAGATTTCCTCCTGGAAGATGCGCATCTTGTTGTGGCCCCTTGAACAGCGTGGGCTGCACGTAGTAGCCGCCTTCCAGGTCGCCGCCCAGATGGGCCTGGCCGCCGCCGGCCAGCACCTCGGCGCCCTCCTGCTTGCCCAGGTCCAGGTACGACAGGATCTTGGTGAGCTGCTCCTTGGACGCCTGTGCGCCCATCATGCTGTCGGTGTCCAGCGGGTTGGCATGCCGGATGGCGGCCACGCGCTGGAGCACGCGCTCCATGAAGCGGTCGTAGATGCTTTCGTGGATCAGCGCGCGGCTGGGGCAGGTGCAGACCTCGCCCTGGTTGAAGGCGAACAGCACCAGCCCTTCGACGGCCTTGTCGAGGAAGGCATCGTCCTTGTCCATCACATCGGCGAAGAAGATGTTGGGCGACTTGCCGCCCAGCTCCAGCGTGGCCGGGATCAGGTTGTTGGCGGCGGCCTGGGCGATCACGCGGCCCGTGGAGGTCGAGCCCGTGAAGGCGATCTTGGCGATGCGCTTGCTGGTGGCCAGCGGCATGCCGGCCTCTCGGCCGAAGCCGTTTGACGATGTTGAGCACGCCGGGCGGCAGCAGGTCGGCAATGAGCTCGGCCAGGATCAGGATGCTGATGGGCGTGGACTCGGCCGGCTTGAGCACCACGCAGTTGCCTGCGCCCAGCGCGGGCGCCAGCTTCCAGGCCGCCATGAGGTGGGGAAGTTCCAGGGAATGATCTGGCCCACCACGCCCAGCGGCTCCTGGATGTGATAGGCCACCGTGGTCTCGTCGATATGGCTGAGCGCGCCTTCCTGGGCGCGCACGCAGCCCGCGAAATAGCGGAAATGGTCCACGGTCAGCGGGGATGTCGGCATTCAGCGTCTCGCGGATGGCCTTGCCGTTGTCCACGGTCTCGGCATAGGCGAGCAGCTCCAGGTTGGGCCTCGATGCGGTCGGCGATCTTCAGCAGGACGTTCGCACGCTCGGCCGCGCTGGTTGCGGCCCCAGGCGTCGCTGGCGGCATGGGCGGCGTCCAGCGCCAGTTCGATGTCCTCGGCCGTGGAAGCGCGCCGGCCGCGGGGTGTAGACCTTGCCGCTGATGGGGGTGACCACGTCGAAGTACTGCTCCTTGACCGGAGGTACGAACCTGCCGCCGATGAAGTTGTCGTAGCGGGCCTTGTAGGCGATCTTGGCGCCAGCGGCGCCGGGTGCTGCGTAGACGGTCATGCTGCTTGTCTCCTGAGGATGCTTATGGGTCTGTTGTGATCGGGTGTGGATCGGCATATCCGGCCATGGCCGGACGGCAGACATGATTCAAAAGCCGTGCCAGCCTGCAGGCCGCAGGGCAGGTGCCCGCAAAGGCACGCGGGACGTGGCTGCTGCGGGTATTCCCGTGCGGCGTTCGCCCTGTACCGTGACGTTCCGCAACAGGACAACTGTCCAGAAATGGAACAGTCGGGCGCCCGGCCTGCCACTTGGCTTGCCCGGTGCCCGCCGGCCCCGCATACTGGTCTGCAACGCGGCGAAATGACGCCCGGCAGGAGACACATGCAATCGAGAGCCTCCCTTGTGGCCTTGCGCCGGGCCCCGTCAAAAGCCTGATGGAGTCGGGCCTGTGCCCCAGCGGCCTGGTGGACGAGCCCCTGGCGCGCTGTGGAGCGCTGCTTTCGAGAGGGACTGCGCCCCACGGGGCGGCGGGGGGCGCCGCCGACAACCTGGAGCAGCATAGCGCTGGGCGTGCTGCGCGAAGCCGCCACCATGCGCTGCTGGCGCATTCAGGGCCCCGTCAGGGAAAATACCTGTCCCGAGCAGGTGCGGGGCAGCCACAGCGTGGTGGGGGCTGGCCGGCCCCTGCGGCACCCTGGTGGTTTCCCTGCGCGACCCCTTCTTTCTGGGCAAGGCCGAGCGCGTGGCCCGGCCAGCGGCGTCCGGGCATGGGCGCAGCGCGGCACCCAATGCCATCGGCACGGCACTGGCCGAGAAGGAATCCATCGAAAACCAGGGCGGCGAGCATTTCCTGGAGCGCAACGGCTTTCTCCCCCTGCGCGGCCCCGCTCCATCCTGTCGGGAACCCGGCCAGTGCTGGGCCCTCCTGGAAAATCTCCAGCGAAAAAATGGCCGGGGCAGCCCGCACACGCTGGGCCTGGTCGGCACGGCGGCCCGCATGATCGAAAACCCCCTCATAGGCCTGCGACGGCCAGCGCCACATCCGCCTGCACCTGCACGCGCGGCCCGAAGGCATTGGCCCGGTGGCCCAAGGCATTTTCGCTGATCTCCGCGGAAAGGATGGCTGGTGGGCGCCAAACCGCGCCCGCTGGCCTGCTGCGCCTGTCGCGGGGGCAACTGGGCAGCGTGTCGCTGGGCAGGTTTCTGGAAGCCGGGCCTGGAGGAGCTGCTGTCACGCAGCACCGCCAGCCCGATGCGGCCCAGCCGCTGCGGGGCCATGACGGCACGGCGTGTTCGGCCCGTGGTGCCGGACCGGGGCACGGTCCGGTCCTCGGGTCGTGGAAAAGGGTTGGGAGAGCAACAGCAACAGGAACAGGCGCCGCAGCCAGCCGGCGCGCGATGCGCTGGCGGGCTGGAAAAGGGCGATGCGCGCTGGCGCACGGCGGCCGCAAGGCGGCGTGTGCTGGGCAAGCCCATTTCGCGCTCATCCAGGGCGAGTCCGGGGGGGGCAAGGAATGGTTTGAGGGGCGCGCGGCCAAAGACAGCGGGCCGCGCCGCGACGGCCCCTTTGTTTGGCCCTCAACTGCGCGGCCATGCCCGAGTCGCCCGATCGAGGCCCAGCTGTTCGGCTACCGCCAGGGCGCCTTCCCCGGGCGGGCGGGGCGAAAAGGGCAGGCGGGCCTTTCTGCGCCAGGCGCACGGCGGCACGGTTCCTGGACGAGATCGGGGGACCTGCCGCTTGCCGCTGGGAGACCCCGGGTGCTGCGGGGGTGTGCAGGAGCGGAGGGGGGCCGCTGGGCGGTGGCACGGCCCGTTGCGGTCGATTTCGCGCTGGCAGCGCCTCCAAACCCCAGGCCTGCGCGAGGATGCCGCCAGGGGCGCTTTCGTCCCCGGACCTGTACTACCGCATCAACGGCCTGGCGTGGAGCGGGCCTCCGCTGCGCGAGCGCGGCGACTTCGAGGCGCTGGCAGCGCGCATGTGGCCGACATCGAACCCCGCGCGCCCCCTGCGAATGGCGCCGGCCCGGGCTGGCGCAGCTGGCCGGCCATGGCTGGCCCGGCAATCTGCGCCAGTGCGGCCCCACGTGCTGGGAAACGGCCTGCCCCATGCTCGCCCAGAGGACTGCCTGCGTGGCAGCACCTGCCCGGACGACTTCCAGGCCGAGCTGGTGCGCCCGCCCGCGCGGCCCCCGGCGGGACGCTGCGCCGCAGAGCCTGGATGAACTCTCGCGCTGGGCCCCGTGGGGCCCGGCGCTGGAAAACTGCCGGGGCAATTTCACCCAGGCCGCGCGCATGCTGGCCTCAGCCGCCAGACGCTGTACCGCAAGCTGGCCCATGCCCGTGGGGGCGGACGGCCTGGGCTGCAGTGGGGGGCGCCTGCCGGTGCTCAGGCCTTGAAGGTGATCCAGGGCCTGAGCTTCACGGGCGGCGTGGTCGGGCCCAGGCGGCCTCCTGCGACTCGTTGACCGGGCCGATGGGCTTTGTAGGCTTCGGGGCCCCTCCTCGATGCGCCGCTCCTCGGGGCCAGCGTCACGCATTTGCCACCCCTTTTTCGCCGCACGGCCCGCATGTCCCTCGGGGCGCAGCGCGCGCAGGGCCGGCGGGGCATCCCGCGCCCCGCGCCATGGCTGAGGACCAGGCCAGTCGGCCGCACAGGCCCCGTGACCAGGGTAGGAGCATCGCCATGGACCCGGGGATGGGCGCGAAGTGCCCTCTTTGGCTGGCGTTGGCCGCCCTTGCGGTGGATGTTACATGCCGCCTTGCTGCAGGACCACGTTGTGCGGCACATCGACCACGGGCGCGAATCCGGGGCGCCCACGATCTGCTCCAGGTCCTTGGCACCAGCTCGGCCAGCACCAGCGGTTGGCCCAGGCCATAGCGCGCCGCCACGCCCATGGCTGCAGGTACTCGCCGGCCAGCGGCCCCCGACAGGCCGTACAGGCCGTGGCCGGGTGCTTCACGCCTTGCGGCCACTCGGCCGGGCGCGGTCCATCCAGGCCTGGCCCACGTAAAAGCCCAGGTCGCGGGGAGCCGCTGTGGATCATCCCCCACCACGTCCCCCCGGCGCGGCCGGCCCCGGTAGGCCGCGTGACGGTCCAAGCACCTCATCGACCACCTGCATTTCCCACGAAATGGTTCCCCCCGTTTCCCACCGGGGCCCAGGAAACGGGTCGCGGAACACGGCATGGCGCTCCTGAGATAGGAAATGGGGCGCATGGCGGGGCGCTGCCAGCGAAGCTGTCCAGGCCGATGCAGGGGGCCAGCTCGCGGTTGCAGGCGGTCCCTGTCGACTTTGGCCCCCAAACAGGCCCTGGCCATCAGCCGGTCCCCCAAGGGGGCCCGGGCCCCGTGGTCGAACAGCGCGCGGACGGGGGCCTGGTCACGGGCACGTCGCGCCCGCGCCCAGCAGGTGGCGGTAGCTTTTCCCCACCAGCGGCCCTTGTGTGGCGCCAGTGGCCCCAGGGGGCGCCCGTGGTCAGCAGGCGCACGCTGCAGTTGATGTCCGTGCCGATGGCGCCGGAATGACGAAGTCCGATGGCGTGGGCCACCACGCTGCCCACGGGCCGCCCCCTTTGCCCGGATGGGAAGTGGGGGCGTGGGCGAAAGGCGCGGCAGACGGCGCCGTGGCTGCCCTGGCCGTCATCCCGGCGCACGCCGCAAAGGCCAGAACTGGCGCACGGCCCTTGTCCTCCAGGGGAAGGCTGTCGGGAAGAAGGATGTTTTGGGGCCCCGGCCCGGCCTCGCGCACGTGGTAGATGCCCCTCGCGATGTCGAGAGAGATGCCCCTGCGTGCAAAGGCACGTGGAGTCGTTGAGGAGTGGGCATGGCTGCAGATCCGCGAAAGGGCCCGGTTTGGGGCTCGCCGCGTCGGTGGGTGTACGGACGATGAAAAACACCCGGGGCGGGGCAAAGGCCCGGAAAACCCTCTTTCCTGCAGCAGCTCGTTTAGAAAGAAGGGGCGCAGTATAGCGGCAGATTTCCGAATCGTCCCGCGGCCCTTGGTCCTTGCAGCCCTTTAGCCCGCACGCCGATCGATCGGCCGGTCGGCCCGGGCCCGTTCCGGTCCCCGGCCGGGGTCAGGTCCAGCCTTTCCTGGGGGCTGGGTGTGGGTTTTCGTGGCTGAAGTTCGGGCCCAAAGGCGGGCCCGCGCGCGTGACAGGGCGCGGATGATGGAAAGGTCGCCAGCCCAAGGGCAGAGCGTGGCGTGGAGAAAACCGCGCATGGGGCCCCTTTGGGGGTTTTGGTGCCTTATATGCCGCGTGCGCCTGACGCGAGAAAGCCGCCATGACGGGCATCGCGATGCCCGGGTTTCGTACCGAGCGGGCTTCGGATACCCAAATAGGTCACGGCCGAAGGCGATCTCCCCACAGGTTTCCGTGCGATTCATCGGAATGGCCCTTTGAATATTCGGCGCGGAAAATGCGCGGTGTGCAGGCCTGCGTCATCGGCGTATCGACGGGGCCTGGAGCCCCCGCGTTGGCCCGGTTAATTCCCGTGCTTCGGCAGTTCCACGGCCAAACTGCCGCTTTAGCGGAATCACCCGACCCTTTGGACGTGGCCGTAGGGGGGCGGCCGCTCCCCAAATTTCGCGCATTTCCGGCGACAGGAAAGCGTTTTTGACGATGCGGCCCCAGCCCTGCTTAACCCCTCAGCCGAGCCGCCGCTTGCGCGCACAGAACGTGCCGGTGACGTTTTACGTCATCGTCGCGACGAAGTTGTCGGGAAAAAACGGGAAGTCGATGAAGGGGGGAAAACCTCGCAATGCCCGGGAGGTTTACAAGTATGTCGCAGCGCCCGTGTCGCGCTCGACCCGCTCGAACGCCGTGGGAATAGCCTGGGCTTGCCGACGTCCAGCCGCAGCGCGGTGGCCCGGCCGCCGGCAGCACTGAGGCTCGAGTGCCGTCGCCGTCGCCGCATCGACATCGAGTCGGGCCACGAGGACATGGTGGCCGAAGGGACCGCCAGACGGGCGCCACCTCTGCGCCGATGGCCCTTGGCGCCGCCGGTGACGAGCGCGACACGTGATTCGGAAATGGTGGGTCATGTCGGGTACCAATAAGAAGGTAAAAGGGTTTTTCAAAGGAAGCCGGAGGATCACGGCACCGCCGGGGCGATCACGGGGCCCGACGGAAAAAGGCCCAGAATGTGGGCCCCCAATCGGTCGGTCCCTTCGTCGGGTTTGACGCGGCCGATCGCGCAAGCGCGTAGAAACCCAACCAAAAAGGCGGCGCGAACAGGCCGAGGCCATCGCGAGGATGACCCCCATGGGATAGTGCACTCATGGATGCCCACCGGCGGGGCAATCGGGAACAGCAATGGGCCCAAACAGCACGATCGCGGGGATGCCCTCGGGGATGTTCCAGCACGATGAAGGCGACGACCGTACCCCCAATGAACCTGCACCCCCGCCGGGCCCAGCTCACGCATGGCCTGGCTAGCGTGTTCGAGGAAAGCCGATTGCTTTCAGGCCCAGGGCCATCGCGGTTGGCCGCACCGTTTGATCAGCAGGATCGAGCTGACAGGCTTGCGGATCCCCAGCATCGGATAGACCCGCTTCCAGTCGAAACTGCCGGTAGTCCCGGCGGCGAGCACCCCTTAGGCGATGCGATGGTTGGAGACCTTTTGTGGCAGTCGCGGAACCTTCCCACAACCCGGCGCGGATGATAAAACGGCAGCGCAAAGGCCCGGGAGCGAATCGAAATGCCCGACCGTTTCCCACGCCGGCAGGCACGCTGCACGCCGCTCAGGTCTTCGTGCGATAGCGGGCAACTACCGCCTCAGCTTTCACGGCCAGCACGAGACTGGCAGCGGGCCCGTGAAAAAAGCGGCGATCGACACCCCGGTGACCGAGCTATCGGATCAGCACAATGGATGGGGGGGAATGGTTTCGGTCTGTGCCCGGTGGCCGACAGCAGCGCGATCAGGTCCCCTTCCTGGCGGCCGTTTTTCCCTCATTGGGGGGGAACAGCACCGGGTGCCGGCTGCCTGTTGCGGCCTTCGAACCTGAGATGGGCGGAGACGAGTTTAATCGCGCCAAGCAGCACTTTAATGCAGGGCCCCCGCGGCACGTGCCCCCAGCATGCTGGGGGAAGGAACGCCACCATCGCACGCGCCATCCCCTTTCCTCTCGATAGTTGGCCCAGGGAAGACGAACAATGGAACCGCCCCGCAGGATCAGGTGGCGGGACGCCCTCGTCCATGCGACCGACGACGATCAAAACCGGGCGTGTTCGTCCCCAGCATCACTAGCCAGCGTTGCAAGGCCGAAGGCGAAGGCAATCGGCACGCCGGCAAAACCCACTGCCCCAGCGAGGGACGACCACGAAGAAGCCACCAGATTGGCGTTGCCAAAGCTGTCGCCACACCGGTTGCAGCAGCGTCATCACGCCCCAATCAGGGCGACGACCAAAAGCGACGGCGGCCATCACTTGGCGCGGCCGCCCCACCGCGACGGCCGCAGTACGGCCAGCAGGCGCCATGCCCCGAAACCTGCGGTCATGCGGCCCCGCGCCATGAATTTGCAGATCCAGCGCTGGCGTGGCCCTCATTTGCCTCCTCCACTGCTATCATATGCATTTCGGCAGCAAGCGCAGGAATGCCAGCGCCGCTGCGGTGGCAAGCACATAAGGAAGGCGCGCGCTTCGGGCGCGAGCTTGCCCCCACACTGCCGTCATGCGCAGGTGCTCGCCGCGACTGGAAAGGGCCGCGCAGAGCCCAGATCGCAGCCAAGGAACAGGATCGAGGCGCACCTATCGACCAGATCAACGGGTAGTGGAACATGTAGGGGCGCGACCACGCGGCCAGCAGCACGGGCGATTTCGGTGGCCACCAGCAGCGCGAGGGTAAAGCCGAGCAAAGGGTTTTCCCAGCGCTTGAGGGCGCGCTGCGCCCAGGCAGCGACGACGCCGCGCTGCGGGCGTTCTTTGGGATGGGTGTGGCGTGCATCTCGGTCAGGCCCAGCTTGCCGGTTGTGCTTCTCGAGCAAGGCCCCGGCCTCATCGCAATTTTTTCTTCTTCCACTCGGCCCCTAAAGAAGCCCGAAAGCAAGAAGGCCGCGCACGGAACGGCCCATTTCCGGGTCGTTTTTAAGGCCAGCCCCCCGGAAGTCAGCTCGGGCCGCAACGAGGCGGCGAGCTTCGCGCCATCGGGCGATGTCGAGCGCAGCTGGTTTCAGGTGCTTGGCAATGATGGCCTTACCCTTTCGGGGGATGCGGCTCCAGACCTTTTTTGGGTTCGTCATGCCCCAAAAGCCCTCCCACATGTGGTTGGTCATGGAAACAGTACTTTTGCACCTGTAGAGGGTTTTGGGGATCGAGATGATCGCCAAAGGGTTTTCCTGGGCCCTCGACCTTTCGTTTGCAGAGACGAATATGTCTCCGCGAAGTTGATAGGGTGGGTGCGGGCCGAGAAAGCTTGAACAGCGAGGTCCCCAGAGGGCTAACCGGCACGCGAATCTTCAAGCCCTTGAGGTGTGGGCGTGGTTGATCGGACGGACGCTGTTGGTGATCTGCCCGGAAGCCGGAACTCCACACGGTTTTCATCCCCCATCAGGCGAAACCCGGGGAAACTGCGCGCGGCAGAAATTTGCCGAGTTCACCGTCCAGCGCCTTGTTGACGGCCTCGTTCGTTCGCCCAGGCGAATCCAAGCCCCCACATCGATGAGACGGGACGAGCTGCGACAGCACGTTTCAGCCCGAGGGGCGGTTTAAGGAACTCGAGCCCCCCTGCGCGCAGCTGCGAGAGCTGTCGGCGTTTGTTGCCAAGTTGGTTGTTGGGAAGACGTTTATCTGAACCCGGCCACAGTGTCTTTAGGATGCGCTTTAGCGGCCCGCATCGCTCGCACGTTGAGGGGATGTGTCGCCGGCAGGTTGGTCCCGACTTGTAGGTAAAATTCCCGGGGTGCGCGCGGGAAACGCGGCAGCACCAATGCCGGGGGCGCTGATCAGTGCGGCGCCAGTCACGATGGCACGTCGGCGGTTCGATCGAATTTTATGGTTATGTTCCCGTTGTTTATGCAAGTGAAGGTGGGCGTCGGCCGTGCCGAGCAAAACCCCTTGACGAAATAGTCGGCTGGCCCATCTGGTCCGCCCTTGAGCGCAATTTCGAGTGTGAGGTGCGGCTCGCGCGAGATGGCGCGGCACAGCGGAGCGCCTGGGCCAACCGGGACGACGCGCAGAGTGCGGGGTAGTCGCTGCGTGACCGTGGCTGGAGGTATCGCCCGCCCGACCCCGCAGGCGCTTGAGGGGATGTGCACGCAGTGACGCATCGACGAGGTCGCCGAAGCGGTGTCCCAGCAGGCGGCCGCCTTTCGTGGGGGGGCCTGCTCCCGGCTGATGCCTTGCTTGGCGAGCGCGGACAGCATCGTTCGATACGCGGGTCCTTGGGGCCCGCGCGCGCTGTCCCGCATCCGCTGTGGCCGGCGCGCAGCGTAGCAGGGCCTGATCGACGAGGCGGGCGATTTCCCGCTGCGGGATCGCTCGCTGCGACCAACGGGGCCCGCTTTCCCCCGGCAACTCGACGAAGCCCGCATCAAACGGCTGCGTCGATCTGCAGCGCGCTAGCGGCCAAAAGCGCTGCCTGAGACGGCCAGCACCTGCGGCACGCGTCAAAGCGGTCGTGGGGAGTCGGGAGATGGATGGAGGGCGCCGGTCTCGTGCCACCACTGCGTCAGCGAAATATTCGGGGCCCCGAGGCCGCCGATGCAAAAACAAGGGTGTCTG
The DNA here is from genome assembly GCF_018345385.1 of Vulpes lagopus. Taxonomy (NCBI): domain Eukaryota; kingdom Metazoa; phylum Chordata; class Mammalia; order Carnivora; family Canidae; genus Vulpes; species Vulpes lagopus. The sequence continues at coordinate 2,323 of NW_024570954.1, read as the reverse complement.
GGGCCCTGAGCCGCACCAGCGAGCCCATCGGGGCACCCGGGCCCGGTCTCGGTCAAGTGCTCAGTCGTGGCTGCCGTCCGCAGCACCGCGCCGCCGGACGTGGCGTCAACCACGCGCTGCAACTCGCCCGCATCTCGTGGGGTCGAGTGTGAGTTGCGGCAGCGTAAAAAAGGCCGGTGACAGGCATCGCGGTCTTCCCCTGCGAGGTGGCCGCCAGATCCGCCTCGTGCATCGGGTCACAGGGTGCACGCTCTGTTTGGGTGGCGATCGATGCGATGCACACGGTCGTCGTGCCGGAGGCGCAAAACAGATTGCCGAAGGGGCAGTAGCGGCCCGAGCGCGGGGGGTTTTGGCGGCAACCCGAGGGGGGGAATCGCGGTGTCACCGAAGGCCGTGCGGGGACAGGTCCATGCCCCGCCGATGCTGCCGTTTGGCTGGTGAGCTGTAAATGGTCGAGCAGACCTTGTAGTGCACCAGCGGCACAGGCAGGCGAGACATCGGCTGCAAGCACGGGTGCGAGTTGCGCGTCCATCTCGGTCGGCGACTCGCGCGGCTCGCGCCCGCCACGCCGATCGCGTCGAAAGGTCCGAACTCGGCCCAAGCGTTTGCTCGTCGGGCAGTCGAGGAACAATGCGCAGTTCAGGCCGGCGAACGCCCGCACTTCGAGTGCATCGGTGGGACCCGGTGAAATCGTCACCGTATAGAAGGCAAGCTTCATACCGGCTCCTACAGGTTGGGGCGAAATGAACCAGCGCGCGCTGTAGGGGCTGGGTGCGCATCGGCATAGTGCTCCAGGTCACGCCGGGCCACCGCCGCCTCCCAGCCTTTCGCGCATGCTTGCCACGCCGGGGGCGATGCCGTCGGGGTGGCCGATGATCCCCCCGCCCGCGAGGTGCATCAGGTCCCCCGCGGGCCCAAGGGGCGCGTACAGGTCGGGCGCCAGGCCCGGCCATTGGACCCCAGAGAAACCCGGCATCAGCGGGCTGCAGTCCCGCCCCGGGGCGCCAGGCAAGCCCTTTGGCGGAGGCGATCACCGAGTCGTCCGGCACCCAGAACTTGCTGCGGATGCCGTTGCCCGTGCAGGTGATCCCCGCCGGCCCGACGCCCAAAAGCTTTGGTAGGCCTGGAACGAGAAGCCGAGCCCTCCATGGCGCGTGAACGCGCCCCAGCCATTGCGTGCCATGGATCGGCAAATGCGAGGGCGGCCGCAGGTGTTCGACGGGGGCTGAATCCGACCCAGTTGATGCTCACCATCTCGCAGTGCCGCCTGGGCGAGGCACGGCGTCGTGGCGGCGCGCATCTCGGGCGGACCGAACCCCAGGGTGTTGATCGCGTACATCGGCCCTGCGACGAGGCCCATCGGCTGGGGGTTTGCACACGGCCAGAGGCGCGCCGGCGCTTCGTCGAACGGCGCGTACGGCGGGTCGGCGATCAGTTCATCGTCTTGGGGAAGTCCATGCCGGTGCAAAAGAGGCTGTCGACCAATTCGGCGGTTCTGGGGCGGGCGTGAGGGCCGATGCTGGGCTTGGAGGTGGTGGATAACGGCCGGCCATGGCCCCCGGGGAGACGCCCGGGTTTCCGGGGATGCCGAAGGCGGGCCGGCGAACCCGCGCGGCGTATTCGGGGGCGAGATCAAGGTCGAGCAGGGCAGGCCGGTGACTTCCCCCAGCTCGTTTCAGGTGCCCGCGATGGTGACCAGCAAAGCTCGACAGATTGGCTCCGACGTTGGGACAGGGAACGCGATTTTTCAATCTCCCCGCGGGGAAAACCCCCGCCCTGCGGATGCCGGCCGACATAGGGTTGGAAGCGTCGGCTGAAGCCCGGGGGCGAGTGGCTTGATGCTGGGGATTTCCGCGCGCGGACCGCTCTTTCAGTTCTCGGTCTCACCGGGGCTGTGAAAGGAAGGTGCCGTGGACTGTTGCCCGGGGATCACCTGCGCGATCTTTTCGGAGGCGACCGAAGCTTTCGGAAAGAAATAGCGGGCGGTGAACTCTTTAGCGGGGCGAAAGTTGTTCATGAGGGGGTTGAGCTTCTGTCTTTGAAGAAACCCAAGGGAGGCGTCACAAACCAATGAGGCAAACGATTCAAATTTTGAATGGTTTTGAAATAAACTCCACAAAACGTACGGGTTGGGCCTTTGATCAAAAACTCGCCATGGCCACGCCCCATCGACTTTCGCTCAACGGATTGCGCGCCTTTTGAGGCGAAAGCGCGTTTGCGCAGTTCAGCGCGGCAAGCTGAAGAACTCTCGGTTTACGCATGGCCCCGGTGAGTCGCCTATCGCACGCTTGAAGCTCGCCGGGCCTGGCGCTTCTGAACGCAC
>NW_024570953.1:0-14886 GCF_018345385.1 Vulpes lagopus | reverse complement strand
CTCCTAACAGGCCTAGCCCGATGCGTGCCTGAAGTGTTGTGAGAGGTAAGTGGAAAGTCCCGGCCCACAAGACTAGTGCATCCAAGCTCAACCCAGCGATTTCCTAGTATTTCCTGTGTGAGCCAGGTGCGACATCCTAAGTGCCATACGAGAGAAGCTAGCTGAACGCCTTGTCCGAAAGCAACTTACTTCGGAGAGTTGAGCTCACCCTCAGTCCCTCACAGTTGCACACTGCCTGCAGAAAGAGTTTCCAACATCTGCACCACAGCCGTTTGTCAGAGGCTTGTGAGACGCAAGTGGAATAAGCAGACCTGGAGGGTGTCTCCAGCTGCAGTGGAGTGGTATTCTGGGTACCTCCTGGCTTAGAACACTGTTACGTTCTCAGTGCCCGAGGAACGCAGCTAGTTGAAAGCTGGCTTGTAGGCGTGCTTCCTTGTGCGAGCTGAGTTCAGGGCAGGACCCTCCCGCATTCTGACTGCCCGTAGACGTAGGTCCCAGCATCCTTATGTTAGGTGCCGGAAGAGGTTGTGTGAAGAGCATGTGGAAGTGACAGGATTCTCCTCAGGTGTATCTGATCTCAATGCAGACATTGCAAACGTCCTTGTTCAATGAGAGTGTAGCTCGGTCCTAGCTCCCATCAAAGTGTCTAGCAGACATCTGCCTGCAAAGCATACACACTTCCGAGAGTTGGGCTTATGGACTGTCCCTCCCACATCCTGCCTGCACGTACACCGCGCTCCTAACAGGCCTAGCCCCGATGCGTGCCTGAAGTGTTGTGAGAGGTAAGTGGAAAGTCCCGGCCCACAAGACTAGTGCATCCAAGCTCAACCCAGCGATTTCCTAGTATTTCCTGTGTGAGCCAGGTGCGACATCCTAAGTGCCATACGAGAGAAGCTAGCTGAACGCCTTGTCCGAAAGCAACTTACTTCGGAGAGTTGAGCTCACCCTCAGTCCCTCACAGTTGCACACTGCCTGCAGAAAGAGTTTCCAACATCTGCACCACAGCCGTTTGTCAGAGGCTTGTGAGACGCAAGTGGAATAAGCAGACCTGGAGGGTGTCTCCAGCTGCAGTGGAGTGGTATTCTGGGTACCTCCTGGCTTAGAACACTGTTACGTTCTCAGTGCCCGAGGAACGCAGCTAGTTGAAAGCTGGCTTGTAGGCGTGCTTCCTTGTGCGAGCTGAGTTCAGGGCAGGACCCTCCCGCATTCTGACTGCCCGTAGACGTAGGTCCCAGCATCCTTATGTTAGGTGCCGGAAGAGGTTGTGTGAAGAGCATGTGGAAGTGACAGGATTCTCCTCAGGTGTATCTGATCTCAATGCAGACATTGCAAACGTCCTTGTTCAATGAGAGTGTAGCTCGGTCCTAGCTCCCATCAAAGTGTCTAGCAGACATCTGCCTGCAAAGCATACACACTTCCGAGAGTTGGGCTTATGGACTGTCCCTCCCACATCCTGCCTGCACGTACACCGCGCTCCTAACAGGCCTAGCCCCGATGCGTGCCTGAAGTGTTGTGAGAGGTAAGTGGAAAGTCCCGGCCCACAAGACTAGTGCATCCAAGCTCAACCCAGCGATTTCCTAGTATTTCCTGTGTGAGCCAGGTGCGACATCCTAAGTGCCATACGAGAGAAGCTAGCTGAACGCCTTGTCCGAAAGCAACTTACTTCGGAGAGTTGAGCTCACCCTCAGTCCCTCACAGTTGCACACTGCCTGCAGAAAGAGTTTCCAACATCTGCACCACAGCCGTTTGTCAGAGGCTTGTGAGACGCAAGTGGAATAAGCAGACCTGGAGGGTGTCTCCAGCTGCAGTGGAGTGGTATTCTGGGTACCTCCTGGCTTAGAACACTGTTACGTTCTCAGTGCCCGAGGAACGCAGCTAGTTGAAAGCTGGCTTGTAGGCGTGCTTCCTTGTGCGAGCTGAGTTCAGGGCAGGACCCTCCCGCATTCTGACTGCCCGTAGACGTAGGTCCCAGCATCCTTATGTTAGGTGCCGGAAGAGGTTGTGTGAAGAGCATGTGGAAGTGACAGGATTCTCCTCAGGTGTATCTGATCTCAATGCAGACATTGCAAACGTCCTTGTTCAATGAGAGTGTAGCTCGGTCCTAGCTCCCATCAAAGTGTCTAGCAGACATCTGCCTGCAAAGCATACACACTTCCGAGAGTTGGGCTTATGGACTGTCCCTCCCACATCCTGCCTGCACGTACACCGCGCTCCTAACAGGCCTAGCCCCGATGCGTGCCTGAAGTGTTGTGAGAGGTAAGTGGAAAGTCCCGGCCCACAAGACTAGTGCATCCAAGCTCAACCCAGCGATTTCCTAGTATTTCCTGTGTGAGCCAGGTGCGACATCCTAAGTGCCATACGAGAGAAGCTAGCTGAACGCCTTGTCCGAAAGCAACTTACTTCGGAGAGTTGAGCTCACCCTCAGTCCCTCACAGTTGCACACTGCCTGCAGAAAGAGTTTCCAACATCTGCACCACAGCCGTTTGTCAGAGGCTTGTGAGACGCAAGTGGAATAAGCAGACCTGGAGGGTGTCTCCAGCTGCAGTGGAGTGGTATTCTGGGTACCTCCTGGCTTAGAACACTGTTACGTTCTCAGTGCCCGAGGAACGCAGCTAGTTGAAAGCTGGCTTGTAGGCGTGCTTCCTTGTGCGAGCTGAGTTCAGGGCAGGACCCTCCCGCATTCTGACTGCCCGTAGACGTAGGTCCCAGCATCCTTATGTTAGGTGCCGGAAGAGGTTGTGTGAAGAGCATGTGGAAGTGACAGGATTCTCCTCAGGTGTATCTGATCTCAATGCAGACATTGCAAACGTCCTTGTTCAATGAGAGTGTAGCTCGGTCCTAGCTCCCATCAAAGTGTCTAGCAGACATCTGCCTGCAAAGCATACACACTTCCGAGAGTTGGGCTTATGGACTGTCCCTCCCACATCCTGCCTGCACGTACACCGCGCTCCTAACAGGCCTAGCCCCGATGCGTGCCTGAAGTGTTGTGAGAGGTAAGTGGAAAGTCCCGGCCCACAAGACTAGTGCATCCAAGCTCAACCCAGCGATTTCCTAGTATTTCCTGTGTGAGCCAGGTGCTACATCCTAAGTGCCATACGAGAGAAGCTAGCTGAACGCCTTGTCCGAAAGCAACTTACTTCGGAGAGTTGAGCTCACCCTCAGTCCCTCACAGTTGCACACTGCCTGCAGAAAGAGTTTCCAACATCTGCACCACAGCCGTTTGTCAGAGGCTTGTGAGACGCAAGTGGAATAAGCAGACCTGGAGGGTGTCTCCAGCTGCAGTGGAGTGGTATTCTGGGTACCTCCTGGCTTAGAACACTGTTACGTTCTCAGTGCCCGAGGAACGCAGCTAGTTGAAAGCTGGCTTGTAGGCGTGCTTCCTTGTGCGAGCTGAGTTCAGGGCAGGACCCTCCCGCATTCTGACTGCCCGTAGACGTAGGTCCCAGCATCCTTATGTTAGGTGCCGGAAGAGGTTGTGTGAAGAGCATGTGGAAGTGACAGGATTCTCCTCAGGTGTATCTGATCTCAATGCAGACATTGCAAACGTCCTTGTTCAATGAGAGTGTAGCTCGGTCCTAGCTCCCATCAAAGTGTCTAGCAGACATCTGCCTGCAAAGCATACACACTTCCGAGAGTTGGGCTTATGGACTGTCCCTCCCACATCCTGCCTGCACGTACACCGCGCTCCTAACAGGCCTAGCCCCGATGCGTGCCTGAAGTGTTGTGAGAGGTAAGTGGAAAGTCCCGGCCCACAAGACTAGTGCATCCAAGCTCAACCCAGCGATTTCCTAGTATTTCCTGTGTGAGCCAGGTGCGACATCCTAAGTGCCATACGAGAGAAGCTAGCTGAACGCCTTGTCCGAAAGCAACTTACTTCGGAGAGTTGAGCTCACCCTCAGTCCCTCACAGTTGCACACTGCCTGCAGAAAGAGTTTCCAACATCTGCACCACAGCCGTTTGTCAGAGGCTTGTGAGACGCAAGTGGAATAAGCAGACCTGGAGGGTGTCTCCAGCTGCAGTGGAGTGGTATTCTGGGTACCTCCTGGCTTAGAACACTGTTACGTTCTCAGTGCCCGAGGAACGCAGCTAGTTGAAAGCTGGCTTGTAGGCGTGCTTCCTTGTGCGAGCTGAGTTCAGGGCAGGACCCTCCCGCATTCTGACTGCCCGTAGACGTAGGTCCCAGCATCCTTATGTTAGGTGCCGGAAGAGGTTGTGTGAAGAGCATGTGGAAGTGACAGGATTCTCCTCAGGTGTATCTGATCTCAATGCAGACATTGCAAACGTCCTTGTTCAATGAGAGTGTAGCTCGGTCCTAGCTCCCATCAAAGTGTCTAGCAGACATCTGCCTGCAAAGCATACACACTTCCGAGAGTTGGGCTTATGGACTGTCCCTCCCACATCCTGCCTGCACGTACACCGCGCTCCTAACAGGCCTAGCCCCGATGCGTGCCTGAAGTGTTGTGAGAGGTAAGTGGAAAGTCCCGGCCCACAAGACTAGTGCATCCAAGCTCAACCCAGCGATTTCCTAGTATTTCCTGTGTGAGCCAGGTGCGACATCCTAAGTGCCATACGAGAGAAGCTAGCTGAACGCCTTGTCCGAAAGCAACTTACTTCGGAGAGTTGAGCTCACCCTCAGTCCCTCACAGTTGCACACTGCCTGCAGAAAGAGTTTCCAACATCTGCACCACAGCCGTTTGTCAGAGGCTTGTGAGACGCAAGTGGAATAAGCAGACCTGGAGGGTGTCTCCAGCTGCAGTGGAGTGGTATTCTGGGTACCTCCTGGCTTAGAACACTGTTACGTTCTCAGTGCCCGAGGAACGCAGCTAGTTGAAAGCTGGCTTGTAGGCGTGCTTCCTTGTGCGAGCTGAGTTCAGGGCAGGACCCTCCCGCATTCTGACTGCCCGTAGACGTAGGTCCCAGCATCCTTATGTTAGGTGCCGGAAGAGGTTGTGTGAAGAGCATGTGGAAGTGACAGGATTCTCCTCAGGTGTATCTGATCTCAATGCAGACATTGCAAACGTCCTTGTTCAATGAGAGTGTAGCTCGGTCCTAGCTCCCATCAAAGTGTCTAGCAGACATCTGCCTGCAAAGCATACACACTTCCGAGAGTTGGGCTTATGGACTGTCCCTCCCACATCCTGCCTGCACGTACACCGCGCTCCTAACAGGCCTAGCCCCGATGCGTGCCTGAAGTGTTGTGAGAGGTAAGTGGAAAGTCCCGGCCCACAAGACTAGTGCATCCAAGCTCAACCCAGCGATTTCCTAGTATTTCCTGTGTGAGCCAGGTGCTACATCCTAAGTGCCATACGAGAGAAGCTAGCTGAACGCCTTGTCCGAAAGCAACTTACTTCGGAGAGTTGAGCTCACCCTCAGTCCCTCACAGTTGCACACTGCCTGCAGAAAGAGTTTCCAACATCTGCACCACAGCCGTTTGTCAGAGGCTTGTGAGACGCAAGTGGAATAAGCAGACCTGGAGGGTGTCTCCAGCTGCAGTGGAGTGGTATTCTGGGTACCTCCTGGCTTAGAACACTGTTACGTTCTCAGTGCCCGAGGAACGCAGCTAGTTGAAAGCTGGCTTGTAGGCGTGCTTCCTTGTGCGAGCTGAGTTCAGGGCAGGACCCTCCCGCATTCTGACTGCCCGTAGACGTAGGTCCCAGCATCCTTATGTTAGGTGCCGGAAGAGGTTGTGTGAAGAGCATGTGGAAGTGACAGGATTCTCCTCAGGTGTATCTGATCTCAATGCAGACATTGCAAACGTCCTTGTTCAATGAGAGTGTAGCTCGGTCCTAGCTCCCATCAAAGTGTCTAGCAGACATCTGCCTGCAAAGCATACACACTTCCGAGAGTTGGGCTTATGGACTGTCCCTCCCACATCCTGCCTGCACGTACACCGCGCTCCTAACAGGCCTAGCCCCGATGCGTGCCTGAAGTGTTGTGAGAGGTAAGTGGAAAGTCCCGGCCCACAAGACTAGTGCATCCAAGCTCAACCCAGCGATTTCCTAGTATTTCCTGTGTGAGCCAGGTGCGACATCCTAAGTGCCATACGAGAGAAGCTAGCTGAACGCCTTGTCCGAAAGCAACTTACTTCGGAGAGTTGAGCTCACCCTCAGTCCCTCACAGTTGCACACTGCCTGCAGAAAGAGTTTCCAACATCTGCACCACAGCCGTTTGTCAGAGGCTTGTGAGACGCAAGTGGAATAAGCAGACCTGGAGGGTGTCTCCAGCTGCAGTGGAGTGGTATTCTGGGTACCTCCTGGCTTAGAACACTGTTACGTTCTCAGTGCCCGAGGAACGCAGCTAGTTGAAAGCTGGCTTGTAGGCGTGCTTCCTTGTGCGAGCTGAGTTCAGGGCAGGACCCTCCCGCATTCTGACTGCCCGTAGACGTAGGTCCCAGCATCCTTATGTTAGGTGCCGGAAGAGGTTGTGTGAAGAGCATGTGGAAGTGACAGGATTCTCCTCAGGTGTATCTGATCTCAATGCAGACATTGCAAACGTCCTTGTTCAATGAGAGTGTAGCTCGGTCCTAGCTCCCATCAAAGTGTCTAGCAGACATCTGCCTGCAAAGCATACACACTTCCGAGAGTTGGGCTTATGGACTGTCCCTCCCACATCCTGCCTGCACGTACACCGCGCTCCTAACAGGCCTAGCCCCGATGCGTGCCTGAAGTGTTGTGAGAGGTAAGTGGAAAGTCCCGGCCCACAAGACTAGTGCATCCAAGCTCAACCCAGCGATTTCCTAGTATTTCCTGTGTGAGCCAGGTGCGACATCCTAAGTGCCATACGAGAGAAGCTAGCTGAACGCCTTGTCCGAAAGCAACTTACTTCGGAGAGTTGAGCTCACCCTCAGTCCCTCACAGTTGCACACTGCCTGCAGAAAGAGTTTCCAACATCTGCACCACAGCCGTTTGTCAGAGGCTTGTGAGACGCAAGTGGAATAAGCAGACCTGGAGGGTGTCTCCAGCTGCAGTGGAGTGGTATTCTGGGTACCTCCTGGCTTAGAACACTGTTACGTTCTCAGTGCCCGAGGAACGCAGCTAGTTGAAAGCTGGCTTGTAGGCGTGCTTCCTTGTGCGAGCTGAGTTCAGGGCAGGACCCTCCCGCATTCTGACTGCCCGTAGACGTAGGTCCCAGCATCCTTATGTTAGGTGCCGGAAGAGGTTGTGTGAAGAGCATGTGGAAGTGACAGGATTCTCCTCAGGTGTATCTGATCTCAATGCAGACATTGCAAACGTCCTTGTTCAATGAGAGTGTAGCTCGGTCCTAGCTCCCATCAAAGTGTCTAGCAGACATCTGCCTGCAAAGCATACACACTTCCGAGAGTTGGGCTTATGGACTGTCCCTCCCACATCCTGCCTGCACGTACACCGCGCTCCTAACAGGCCTAGCCCCGATGCGTGCCTGAAGTGTTGTGAGAGGTAAGTGGAAAGTCCCGGCCCACAAGACTAGTGCATCCAAGCTCAACCCAGCGATTTCCTAGTATTTCCTGTGTGAGCCAGGTGCTACATCCTAAGTGCCATACGAGAGAAGCTAGCTGAACGCCTTGTCCGAAAGCAACTTACTTCGGAGAGTTGAGCTCACCCTCAGTCCCTCACAGTTGCACACTGCCTGCAGAAAGAGTTTCCAACATCTGCACCACAGCCGTTTGTCAGAGGCTTGTGAGACGCAAGTGGAATAAGCAGACCTGGAGGGTGTCTCCAGCTGCAGTGGAGTGGTATTCTGGGTACCTCCTGGCTTAGAACACTGTTACGTTCTCAGTGCCCGAGGAACGCAGCTAGTTGAAAGCTGGCTTGTAGGCGTGCTTCCTTGTGCGAGCTGAGTTCAGGGCAGGACCCTCCCGCATTCTGACTGCCCGTAGACGTAGGTCCCAGCATCCTTATGTTAGGTGCCGGAAGAGGTTGTGTGAAGAGCATGTGGAAGTGACAGGATTCTCCTCAGGTGTATCTGATCTCAATGCAGACATTGCAAACGTCCTTGTTCAATGAGAGTGTAGCTCGGTCCTAGCTCCCATCAAAGTGTCTAGCAGACATCTGCCTGCAAAGCATACACACTTCCGAGAGTTGGGCTTATGGACTGTCCCTCCCACATCCTGCCTGCACGTACACCGCGCTCCTAACAGGCCTAGCCCCGATGCGTGCCTGAAGTGTTGTGAGAGGTAAGTGGAAAGTCCCGGCCCACAAGACTAGTGCATCCAAGCTCAACCCAGCGATTTCCTAGTATTTCCTGTGTGAGCCAGGTGCTACATCCTAAGTGCCATACGAGAGAAGCTAGCTGAACGCCTTGTCCGAAAGCAACTTACTTCGGAGAGTTGAGCTCACCCTCAGTCCCTCACAGTTGCACACTGCCTGCAGAAAGAGTTTCCAACATCTGCACCACAGCCGTTTGTCAGAGGCTTGTGAGACGCAAGTGGAATAAGCAGACCTGGAGGGTGTCTCCAGCTGCAGTGGAGTGGTATTCTGGGTACCTCCTGGCTTAGAACACTGTTACGTTCTCAGTGCCCGAGGAACGCAGCTAGTTGAAAGCTGGCTTGTAGGCGTGCTTCCTTGTGCGAGCTGAGTTCAGGGCAGGACCCTCCCGCATTCTGACTGCCCGTAGACGTAGGTCCCAGCATCCTTATGTTAGGTGCCGGAAGAGGTTGTGTGAAGAGCATGTGGAAGTGACAGGATTCTCCTCAGGTGTATCTGATCTCAATGCAGACATTGCAAACGTCCTTGTTCAATGAGAGTGTAGCTCGGTCCTAGCTCCCATCAAAGTGTCTAGCAGACATCTGCCTGCAAAGCATACACACTTCCGAGAGTTGGGCTTATGGACTGTCCCTCCCACATCCTGCCTGCACGTACACCGCGCTCCTAACAGGCCTAGCCCCGATGCGTGCCTGAAGTGTTGTGAGAGGTAAGTGGAAAGTCCCGGCCCACAAGACTAGTGCATCCAAGCTCAACCCAGCGATTTCCTAGTATTTCCTGTGTGAGCCAGGTGCTACATCCTAAGTGCCATACGAGAGAAGCTAGCTGAACGCCTTGTCCGAAAGCAACTTACTTCGGAGAGTTGAGCTCACCCTCAGTCCCTCACAGTTGCACACTGCCTGCAGAAAGAGTTTCCAACATCTGCACCACAGCCGTTTGTCAGAGGCTTGTGAGACGCAAGTGGAATAAGCAGACCTGGAGGGTGTCTCCAGCTGCAGTGGAGTGGTATTCTGGGTACCTCCTGGCTTAGAACACTGTTACGTTCTCAGTGCCCGAGGAACGCAGCTAGTTGAAAGCTGGCTTGTAGGCGTGCTTCCTTGTGCGAGCTGAGTTCAGGGCAGGACCCTCCCGCATTCTGACTGCCCGTAGACGTAGGTCCCAGCATCCTTATGTTAGGTGCCGGAAGAGGTTGTGTGAAGAGCATGTGGAAGTGACAGGATTCTCCTCAGGTGTATCTGATCTCAATGCAGACATTGCAAACGTCCTTGTTCAATGAGAGTGTAGCTCGGTCCTAGCTCCCATCAAAGTGTCTAGCAGACATCTGCCTGCAAAGCATACACACTTCCGAGAGTTGGGCTTATGGACTGTCCCTCCCACATCCTGCCTGCACGTACACCGCGCTCCTAACAGGCCTAGCCCCGATGCGTGCCTGAAGTGTTGTGAGAGGTAAGTGGAAAGTCCCGGCCCACAAGACTAGTGCATCCAAGCTCAACCCAGCGATTTCCTAGTATTTCCTGTGTGAGCCAGGTGCTACATCCTAAGTGCCATACGAGAGAAGCTAGCTGAACGCCTTGTCCGAAAGCAACTTACTTCGGAGAGTTGAGCTCACCCTCAGTCCCTCACAGTTGCACACTGCCTGCAGAAAGAGTTTCCAACATCTGCACCACAGCCGTTTGTCAGAGGCTTGTGAGACGCAAGTGGAATAAGCAGACCTGGAGGGTGTCTCCAGCTGCAGTGGAGTGGTATTCTGGGTACCTCCTGGCTTAGAACACTGTTACGTTCTCAGTGCCCGAGGAACGCAGCTAGTTGAAAGCTGGCTTGTAGGCGTGCTTCCTTGTGCGAGCTGAGTTCAGGGCAGGACCCTCCCGCATTCTGACTGCCCGTAGACGTAGGTCCCAGCATCCTTATGTTAGGTGCCGGAAGAGGTTGTGTGAAGAGCATGTGGAAGTGACAGGATTCTCCTCAAGTGTATCTGATCTCAATGCAGACATTGCAAACGTCCTTGTTCAATGAGAGTGTAGCTCGGTCCTAGCTCCCATCAAAGTGTCTAGCAGACATCTGCCTGCAAAGCATACACACTTCCGAGAGTTGGGCTTATGGACTGTCCCTCCCACATCCTGCCTGCACGTACACCGCGCTCCTAACAGGCCTAGCCCCGATGCGTGCCTGAAGTGTTGTGAGAGGTAAGTGGAAAGTCCCGGCCCACAAGACTAGTGCATCCAAGCTCAACCCAGCGATTTCCTAGTATTTCCTGTGTGAGCCAGGTGCTACATCCTAAGTGCCATACGAGAGAAGCTAGCTGAACGCCTTGTCCGAAAGCAACTTACTTCGGAGAGTTGAGCTCACCCTCAGTCCCTCACAGTTGCACACTGCCTGCAGAAAGAGTTTCCAACATCTGCACCACAGCCGTTTGTCAGAGGCTTGTGAGACGCAAGTGGAATAAGCAGACCTGGAGGGTGTCTCCAGCTGCAGTGGAGTGGTATTCTGGGTACCTCCTGGCTTAGAACACTGTTACGTTCTCAGTGCCCGAGGAACGCAGCTAGTTGAAAGCTGGCTTGTAGGCGTGCTTCCTTGTGCGAGCTGAGTTCAGGGCAGGACCCTCCCGCATTCTGACTGCCCGTAGACGTAGGTCCCAGCATCCTTATGTTAGGTGCCGGAAGAGGTTGTGTGAAGAGCATGTGGAAGTGACAGGATTCTGCTCATGTGAATCTGAGTCCAATACAGACATTGCAAACGTCCTTGTTCAATGAGAGTGTAGCTCGGTCCTAGCTCCCATCAAAGTGTCTTCCAGACATCTGCCTGCAAAGCATACACACTTCCGAGAGTTGAGCTTATGGACTGTCCCTCCCACATCCTGCCTGCAGGTACACCGCGCTCCTAACAGGCCTAGCCCCGATGCGTGCCTGAAGTGTTGTGAGAGGTAAGTGGAAAGTCCCGGCCCACAAGACTAGTGCATCCAAGCTCAATCCAGCGAATTCCTAGTATTTCCTGTGTGAGCCAGGTGCTACATCCTAAGTGCCATACGAGAGAAGCTAGCTGAACGCCTTGTCCAAAAGCAACTTACTTCGGAGAGTTGAGCTCACCCTCAGTCCCTCACAGTTGCACACTGCCTGCAGAAAGAGTTTCCAACATCTGCACCAGAGCCGTTTGTCAGAGGCTTGTGAGACGCAAGTGGAATAAGCAGACCTGGAGGGTGTCTCCAGCTGCAGTGGAGTGGTATTCTGGGAACCTCCTGGCATAGAATACTGCAACGTTCTCAGTGCCCTAGGAACGCAGCTAGTTGAAAGCTGGCTTGTAGGCATGCTTCCTTGTGCGAGCTGAGGTCAGGAGAGGACCCTCCCGCATCTGACTGCACGTAGACATAGGTACCAGCATCCTTATGTTAGGTGCCAGAAGAGGTTGTGTGTAAAGCATGTGGAAGTGACAGGATTCTCCTCAAGTGTATCTGATCTCAAAAGAGACATTGCAAACGTCCTTGTTCAATGAGAGTGTAGCTCGGTCCTAGCTCCCATGAAAGTGTGTAGCAGACATCTGCCTGCAAAGCATACACACTTCCGAGAGTTGGGCTTATGGACTGTCCCTCCCACATCCTGCCTGCACGTACACCGCGCTCCTAACAGGCCTAGCCCCGATGCGTGCCTGAAGTGTTGTGAGAGGTAAGTGGAAACTCCCGGCCCACAAGACTAGTGCATCCAAGCTCAATCGAGCGGTATTCCTAGTATTTCCTTTGTGAGCCGGGTGCTACATCCTAAGTGCCATACGAGAGAAGCTAGCTGAACGCCTTGTCCACAAGCAACTTACTTCGGAGAGTTGAGCTGACCCTCAGTCCCTCACAGTTGCACACTGCCTGCAGAATGAGTTTCGATTATCTGCACCAGAGCCGTTTCTCAGAGGCTTGTGAGAGGCAAGGCGAATAAGCAGACCTGGAGTGTGTCTCAGCTGCAGTGGAGTGCTATTCTGGGAACCTCCTGGCTTAGAACACTGCTACGTTCTCAGTGCCCTAAGAACTCAGCTAGTTGAAAGCTGGCTTGTAGGCATGCTTCCTTATGCGAGCTGAGGTCAGGCAGGACCCGCCCGCTATTCTGCCTGCCCGTAGACAAAGGTCCCAGCATCCTTATGTTAGGCGCCGGAAGAGGTAGTGTGAAAAGCATGTGGAAGTGACAGGACTCTGCTCAAGTGAATCTGAGTCCAATACAGACATTGCAAACGTCCTTGTTCAATGAGAGTGTAGCTCGGTCCTAGCTCCCATCAAAGTGTCTAGCAGACATCTGCCTGCAAAGCATACACACTTCCGAGAGTTGAGCTTATGGACTGTCCCTCCCACATCCTGCCTGCAGGTACACCGCGCTCCTAACAGGCCTAGCCCCGATGCGTGCCTGAAGTGTTGTGAGAGGTAAGTGGAAAGTCCCGGCCCACAAGACTAGTGCATCCAAGCTCAATCCAGCGATTTCCTAGTATTTCCTGTGTGAGCCAGGTGCTACATCCTAAGTGCCATACGAGAGAAGCTAGCTGAACGCCTTGTCCAAAAGCAACTTACTTCGGAGAGTTGAGCTGACCCTCAGTCCCTCACAGTTGCACACTGCCTGCAGAAAGAGTTTCCAACATCTACACCAGAGCCGTTTGTCAGAGGCTTGTGAGACGCAAGTGGAATAAGCAGACATGGAGGGTGTCTCCAGCTGCAGTCGAGTGGTATTCTGGGTACTTCGTGGCTTAGAGAACTGCTACGTTCTCAGTGCCCTAGTTACGCAGCTAGGTGAAAGCTGCCTTGTATGCATGCTTCCTTGTGCGAGCTGAGCTCAGGGCAGGACCCGCCCACATCCTGCCTGCCCGTAGACAAAGGTCCCAGCATCCTTATGTTAGGTGCTGGAAGAGGTTGTGTGAAAAGCATGTGGAAGTGACAGGACTCTGCTCAAGTGAATCTGAGTCCAATACAGACATTGCAAACGTCCTTGTTCAATGAGAGTGTAGCTCGGTCCTAGCACCCATCAAAAAGTGTCTTCCAGACACCTGCCTGCAAAGCATACACACTTCCGAGAGTTGAGCTTATGGACTGTCCCTGCCACATCCTGCCTGCAGGTACACCGCGCTCCTAACTGGCCTAGCCCCGATGCGTGACTGAAGTGGTGTGAGAGGTAAGTGGAAACTCCCGGCCCACAAGACTAGTGCTTCCAAACTCAATCCAGCGAATTCCTAGTATTTCCTGGGTGAGCCAGGTGCCGCATCCTAAGTGCCATACGAGAGAAGCTAGCTGAACGCCTTGTCCAAAAGCAACTTACTTCGGAGAGTTGAGCTCACCCTCAGTACCTCACAGTTGCAAACTGCCTGCAGAAAGAGTTTCCAACATCTGCACCAGAGACGTTTGTCAGAGGCTTGTCAGACGCAAGTGGAATAAGCAGACCTGAAGGGTGTCTCCAGCTGCATTGCAGTGGTATTCTGAATACCTCCTGGCTTAGAGTACTGCTACATTCTCAGTGCCCTATGAACGCAGCTAGTTGAAAGCTGGCTTGTAGGCGTGCTTCCTTCTGCGAGCTGAGTTCAGGGCAGGACCCTCCCGCATTATGACTGCCCGTAGACATTGGTACCAGCATCCTTATGTTAGCCGCCGGAAGAGGTTGTGGGAAGAGCATGTGGAAGTGACAGTATTCTCCTCAAGTGTATCTGATCTCAATGCAGACATTGCAAACGTCCTTGTTCAATGAGAGTGTAGCTCGGTTCTAGCACCCATCAATAAGTGTCTTCCCGACATCTGCCTGCAAAGCATACACAATTCCGAGAGTTGAGCTTATGGACTGTCCTCCCACAATCCTGCCTGCACGTACACCGCGCTCCTAACAGGCCTAGCCCCGATGCGTGCCTGAAGTGTTGTGAGAGGTAAGTGGAAAATTCCGGCCCTGAAGACTAGTGCATCCAAGCTCAATGCAGCGAATTCCTAGTATTTCCTGTGTGAGCCAGGTGCTGCATCCTAAGGGCCATAGGAGAGAAGCTAGCTGAACGCCTTGTCCAAAAGCAACTTCTTTCGGAGAGCTGCGCTGACTCTCAGTCCCTCACAGTTGCACACTGCCTTCAGAATGAGTTTCGAACATCTGCACCAGAGCCGTTTCTCAGAGGCTTGTGAGACGCAAGTGGAATAAGCAGACCTGGATGGTGTTTCCAGCTGCAGTGGAGTGGTATTCTGGGTACCTCTTGGCTTAGAGTACTGCTACGTTCTCAGTGCCCTAAGAACGCAGCTAGTTGAAACCTGGCTTGTAGGCATGCTTCCTTGTGCGAGCTGAGGTCAGGGCAGGACCCGCCCGCATCCTGCCAGCCAGTAGACAAAGGTCCCAGCATCCTTATGTTAGACGCCGGAAGAGGTTGTGAAAAGCATGTGGAAGTGACAGGACTCTGCTCAAGTGAATCTGAGTCCAATACAGACATCGCAATCGTCCTTGTTCAATGAGAGTGTAGCTCGGTCCTAGCACCCATCAAAAAGTTTCTTCCAGACATCTGCCTGCAAAGCATACACACTTCCCAGAGTTGAGCTTGTGGACTGTCCCTCCCACATCCTGCCTGCAGGTACACCGCGTCCCTAACAGGCCTAGCCCCGATGCGTGCCTGAAGTGTTGTGAGAGGTAAGTGGAAAGTCCTGGCCCTCAACACTAGTGCATTCAAGCTCAAACCAGCGAATTCCTAGTATTTCCTGTGTGAGCCAAGTGCTGCATCCTAAGTG
>NW_024570952.1:0-4150 GCF_018345385.1 Vulpes lagopus | reverse complement strand
TGAGCTCACCTCAGTCCCTCACAGTTGCACACTGCCTGCAGGAAAGAAAAGAAAGAGTTTCCAACATCTGCACCACAGCCGTTTGTCAGAGGCTTGTGAGTCGAGAGCTGGAGAGTGGAATAAGCAGACCTCGAGGGGTTTTGTCTCCAGCTGCAACGTGTGGAGAAGTGGTATTCCTGGGTACCTCCTGCTTGAACACTGTTACATTCTCAGTGCCGAGGAACGCAGCTAGTTGAAAGCCTGGCTTGTAGGCGTTGACCCTTCCTTTGTGCGAGCTCGAGTTATGGCAGGACCCTCACGCATTCTGACTGCCGAAGACTTAAGTCCCAGCATACCTTATGTTGGTGCTGGAAGGGGTTTTGTGAAGAGCATGTGAGTGACAGGGGATTTTCTCAGGTGAATCTGAATCTCCTATGCAGCCATTGGACAAACGTCCATGTGAATGAGAGTGTATCTCGGTCCTAACTCCAATCAAGTGTCTACGCAGACATCTGCCTGCAAAGCATAGACCCTTCCGAGATTTGGGCCTTATGGACTGTCCCTCCCACATCCTGCCTGCACGAATAACAACGCGCCTCCTAACAGGCCTAGCCCCGATGCGTGCCTGAAGAGTGTTCGAGGTAAGTGGAAAGCTCCCGGCCACAAGGACTAGTGCATCCAAGCTCAACCCAGCGATTTCCTAGTATTTCCTGTGTGAGCCAGGTGCTACATCCTAAGTGCCATACGAGAGAAGCTAGCTGAACGCCTTGTCGAAAGCAACTTACTTCGGAGAGTTGAGCTCACCCTCAGTCCCTCACAGTTGCACACTGCCTGCAGAAAGAGTTTCCAACATCTGCACCACAGCCGTTTGTCAGAGGCTTGTGAGACGCAAGTGGAATAAGCAGACCTGGAGGGTGTCTCCAGCTGCAGTGGAGTGGTATTCTGGGTACCTCCTGGCTTAGAACACTGTTACGTTCTCAGTGCCCGAGGAACGCAGCTAGTTGAAAGCTGGCTTGTAGGCGTGCTTCCTTGTGCGAGCTGAGTTCAGAGCAGGACCCTCCCGCATTCTGACTGCCCGTAGACGTAGGTCCCAGCATCCTTATGTTAGGTGCCGGAAGAGGTTGTGTGAAGAGCATGTGGAAGTGACAGGATTCTCCTCAGGTGTATCTGATCTCAATGCAGACATTGCAAACGTCCTTGTTCAATGAGAGTGTAGCTCGGTCCTAGCTCCCATCAAAGTGTCTAGCAGACATCTGCCTGCAAAGCATACACACTTCCGAGAGTTGGGCTTATGGACTGTCCCTCCCACATCCTGCCTGCACGTACACCGCGCTCCTAACAGGCCTAGCCCGATGCGTGCCTGAAGTGTTGTGAGAGGTAAGTGGAAAGTCCCGGCCCACAAGACTAGTGCATCCAAGCTCAACCCAGCGATTTCCTAGTATTTCCTGTGTGAGCCAGGTGCGACATCCTAAGTGCCATACGAGAGAAGCTAGCTGAACGCCTTGTCCGAAAGCAACTTACTTCGGAGAGTTGAGCTCACCCTCAGTCCCTCACAGTTGCACACTGCCTGCAGAAAGAGTTTCCAACATCTGCACCACAGCCGTTTGTCAGAGGCTTGTGAGACGCAAGTGGAATAAGCAGACCTGGAGGGTGTCTCCAGCTGCAGTGGAGTGGTATTCTGGGTACCTCCTGGCTTAGAACACTGTTACGTTCTCAGTGCCCGAGGAACGCAGCTAGTTGAAAGCTGGCTTGTAGGCGTGCTTCCTTGTGCGAGCTGAGTTCAGGGCAGGACCCTCCCGCATTCTGACTGCCCGTAGACGTAGGTCCCAGCATCCTTATGTTAGGTGCCGGAAGAGGTTGTGTGAAGAGCATGTGGAAGTGACAGGATTCTCCTCAGGTGTATCTGATCTCAATGCAGACATTGCAAACGTCCTTGTTCAATGAGAGTGTAGCTCAGTCCTAGCTCCCATCAAAGTGTCTAGCAGACATCTGCCTGCAAAGCATACACACTTCCGAGAGTTGGGCTTATGGACTGTCCCTCCCACATCCTGCCTGCACGTACACCGCGCTCCTAACAGGCCTAGCCCCGATGCGTGCCTGAAGTGTTGTGAGAGGTAAGTGGAAAGTCCCGGCCCACAAGACTAGTGCATCCAAGCTCAACCCAGCGATTTCCTAGTATTTCCTGTGTGAGCCAGGTGCGACATCCTAAGTGCCATACGAGAGAAGCTAGCTGAACGCCTTGTCCGAAAGCAACTTACTTCGGAGAGTTGAGCTCACCCTCAGTCCCTCACAGTTGCACACTGCCTGCAGAAAGAGTTTCCAACATCTGCACCACAGCCGTTTGTCAGAGGCTTGTGAGACGCAAGTGGAATAAGCAGACCTGGAGGGTGTCTCCAGCTGCAGTGGAGTGGTATTCTGGGTACCTCCTGGCTTAGAACACTGTTACGTTCTCAGTGCCGAGGAACGCAGCTAGTTGAAAGCTGGCTTGTAGGCGTGCTTCCTTGTGCGAGCTGAGTTCAGGCAGGACCCTCCCGCATTCTGACTGCCCGTAGACGTAGGTCCCAGCATCCTTATGTTAGGTGCCGAAGAGGTTGTGTGAAGAGCATGTGGAAGTGACAGGATTCTCCTCAGGTGTATCTGATCTCAATGCAGACATTGCAAACGTCCTTGTTCAATGAGAGTGTAGCTCGGTCCTAGCTCCATCAAGTGTAGCAGACATCTGCCAGCAAAGCATACCACTTCCGAGATTTGAGCTTAATGGACAGTCCTCCCAATCCTGCCCTGCACCGTACACCGCGCTCCCAAAAGGCCTAGCCCACGATGCGTGCCTGAAGTTTTGTGAGAGGTAAGTGAAAGTCCCGGCCCACAAGACTAGTGCATCCAAGCTCAACCCAGCGATTTCCTAGTATTTCCTGTGTGAGCCAGGTGCTACATCCTAAGTGCCATACGAGAGAAGCTAGCTGAACGCCTTGTCCGAAAGCAACTTACTTCGGAGAGTTGAGCTCACCCTCAGTCCCTCACAGTTGCACACTGCCAAAGAGTTTCCAACATCTGCACCACAGCCGTTTGTCAGAGGCTTGTGAGACGCAAGTGGAATAAGCAGACCTGGAGGGTGTCTCCAGCTGCAGTGGAGTGGTATTCTGGGTACCTCCTGGCTTAGAACACTGTTACGTTCTCAGTGCCCGAGGAACGCAGCTAGTTGAAAGCTGGCTTGTAGGCGTGCTTCCTTGTGCGAGCTGAGTTCAGGGCAGGACCTCCGCATTCTGACTGCCCGTAGACGTAGGTCCCAGCATCCTTATGTTAGGTGCCGGAAAGAGGTTGTGTGAAGAGCATGTGGAAGTGACAGGATTCTCCTCAGTGTATCTGATCTCAATGCAGACATTGCAAACAGGAGGAACGCAGTAGTGAAGCTGGCTTGTAGGGGCTTCCTTGTGGAGTGTTGGGCGGACCTCCGATTCTGACTGCCCGTAGACGTAGGTCCGATCCTTAGTTAGTGCCGAAGAGTTGTGTGAAGAGCATGTGGAAGGACAGGATTCTCAGGTGTATCTGATCTCAATGCAGACATTGCAACGTCCTGTTCAATGAGAGTGAGCTCGCCTAGCTCCATCAGTGTCTAGCAGACATTGCCTGCAAAGCATACCACTTCGAGAGTTGGTTATGGACGTCCCTCCTGCGCAGTCACGCTAAGGCTAGCCATGCTGCTGAAGTGTTGTGAGGTTGAAGTCGGCCAAGTGTGACAAGTCCGGATTATTTCTGTGGCAGTCATCAAGTGCATAGAGAAGCTAGTGAAGCTTGTCGAAACAACTTATTGGAGGTGTCCTCAGTCCCTCATTGCCATGCGCAGAAGTTCAATTGACCCACGTTTGGGTTGTGGCAGTGATAAGTGAGGTGTCTCGGCTGGAGTGTATTTGGGTACCTCTGCTAAATGTCTTTCAGTGCCAGGACCCGTGAAGCTGGTGAGGGTGCTTTGTGGAGTGAGTCAGGGCCTTCTGATGCCCTAGCTAGGTCCATCTTATTGGTGCGAAAGGTGTGGAAGTGTGGAGTGACAGGTTCTCCTAGTATGATCTCAATGACTGCAACGCCTTGTTCATAGTGTACTGCTAGCTCCCAAAAGTTCTAGCAGAACTGCCTGCCACACACATCCAGAGTTGGGCTATAGGACTGTCCCTCC
>NW_024570951.1:0-12351 GCF_018345385.1 Vulpes lagopus | reverse complement strand
ATTTCCTAGTATTTCCCGTGTGAGCCAGGTGTTACATCCTAAGTGCCATACGAGAGAAGCTAGCTGAACGCCTTGTCCGAAAGCAACTTACTTCGGAGAGTTGAGCTCACCCTCAGTCCCTCACAGTTGCACACTGCCTGCAGAAAGAGTTTCCAACATCTGCACCACAGCCGTTTGTCAGAGGCTTGTGAGACGCAAGTGGAATAAGCAGACCTGGAGGGTGTCTCCAGCTGCAGTGGAGTGGTATTCTGGGTACCTCCTGGCTTAGAACACTGTTACGTTCTCAGTGCCCGAGGAACGCAGCTAGTTGAAAGCTGGCTTGTAGGCGTGCTTCCTTGTGCGAGCTGAGTTCAGGGCAGGAGCCCTCCCGCATTCTGACTGCCCATAGACGTAGGTCCCAGCATCCTTATGTTAGGTGCCGGAAGAGGTTGTGTGAAGAGCATGTGGAAGTGACAGGATTCTCCTCAGGTGTATCTGATCTCAATGCAGACATTGCAAACGTCCTTGTTCAATGAGAGTGTAGCTTGGTCCTAGCACCCATCAAAGTGTCTAGCAGACATCTGCCTGCAAATCATACACACTTCCCAGACTTGGGCTAATGGACTGACCCTCCCACATCCTGCCTGCACATACACCGCGCAGGTAACAGGCCTCCCCGGATGCGTGCCTGAAGTGTTGTGAGAGGTAAGTGGAAAGTCCCGGCCCACAAGTCTAGTGCATCCAAGCTCAACCCAGCGATTTCCTACTATTTCCTGTGTGAGCCAGGGGCTACATCCTAAGTGTCATAAGAGAGAAGCTAGCTGAACGCCTTGTACGAAAGCAACTTACTTCGGAGAGTTGAGCTCACCCTCAGTCCCTCAGAGTTGCACACTGCCTGCAGAAAGAGTTTCCAACATCTGTACCACAGCCGTTTTTCAGAGGCTTGTGAGACGCAAGTGGAATAAGCAGACCTGGAGGCTGTCTCCAGCTGCAGTGGAGTGGTATTCTGGGTATCTCCTGGCTTAGAACGCTGTTACGTTCTCAGTGCCTGAGGAACGCAGCTAGTTGAAAGCTGGCTTGTAGGCGTGCTTCCTTGTGTGAGCTGAGTTCAGGGCAGGACCCTCCCGCATTCTGCCTGCCCGTAGACATAGGTCCCAGCATCCTTATGTTAGGTGCCGGAAGAGGTTGTGTGAAGAGCATGTGGAAGTGACAGGATTCTCCTCAAGTGTATCTGATCTCAATGCAGACATTGCAAACGTCCTTGTTCAATGAGAGTGTAGTTCGGTCCTAGCTCCCATCAAAGTGTCTAGCAGACATCTGCCTGCAAAGCATACACACTTCCGAGATTTGAGCTTATGGACCGTCCCTCCCAAATCCTGCCTGCACGTACACCGCGCTCCCAAAAGGCCTAGCACCGATGCGTGCCTGAAGTTTTGTGAGAGGTAAGTGGAAAGTCCCGGCCCGCAAGACTAGTGCATACAAGCTCAACCCAGAGATTTCCTAGTATTTCCTGTGTGAGCCAGGTGCTACATCCTAAGTGTCATACGAGAGAATCTAGCTGAACGCCTTATCCGAAAGCAACTTACATCGGAGAGTTGAGCTCACGCTCAGTCCCTCACAGTTGCACACTGCGTGCAGAAAGAATTTCCAACATGTGCACCCCAGCCGTTTGTTGGAGGCTTGTGAGACGCAAGTGGAATAAGCAGACCTGGAGGGTGTCTCCAGCTGCAGTGGAGTGGTATTCTGGGTACCTCCTGGCTTAGAACACTGTTACGTTCTCAGTGCCCGAGGAACGCAGCTAGTTGAAAGCTGGCTTGTAGTCGTGCTTCCTTGTGAGAGCTGAGTTCAGAGCAGGCCCCTCCCACATTCTGACTGCCCATAGACGTAGGTCCCAGCATCCTTATGTTAGGTGCCGGAAGAGGTTGTGTGAAGAGCATGTGGAAGTGACAGGATTCTCCTCAGGTGTATCTGATCTCAATGCAGACATTGCAAACGTCCTTGTTCAATGAGAGTGTAGCTTGGTCCTAGCACCCATCAAAGTGTCTAGCAGACATCTGCCTGCAAAGCATACACACTTCCGAGAGTTGGGCTAATGGACTGTCCCTCCCACATCCTGCCTGCACGTACACCGCGCTCCTAACAGGCCTAGCCCCGATGCGTGCCTGAAGTGTTGTGAGAGGTAAGTGGAAAGTCCCGGCCCACAAGACTAGTGCATCCAAGCTCAACCCAGCGATTTCCTAGTATTTCCTGTGTGAGCCAGGTGCTACATCCTAAGTGCCATACGAGAGAAGCTAGCTGAACGCCTTGTCCGAAAGCAACTTACTTCGGAGAGTTGAGCTCACCCTCAGTCCCTCACAGTTGCACACTGCCTGCAGAAAGAGTTTCCAACATCTGCACCACAGCCGTTTGTCAGAGGCTTGTGAGACGCAAGTGGAATAAGCAGACCTGGAGGGTGTCTCCAGCTGCAGTGGAGTGGTATTCTGGGTACCTCCTGGCTTAGAACACTGTTACGTTCTCAGTGCCCGAGGAACGCAGCTAGTTGAAAGCTGGCTTGTAGGCGTGCTTCCTTGTGCGAGCTGAGTTCAGGGCAGGACCCTCCCGCATTCTGACTGCCCGTAGACGTAGGTCCCAGCATCCTTATGTTAGGTGCCGGAAGAGGTTGTGTGAAGAGCATGTGGAAGTGACAGGATTCTCCTCAGGTGTATCTGATCTCAATGCAGACATTGCAAACGTCCTTGTTCAATGAGAGTGTAGCTCGGTCCTAGCTCCCATCAAAGTGTCTAGCAGACATCTGCCTGCAAAGCATACACACTTCCGAGAGTTGGGCTTATGGACTGTCCCTCCCACATCCTGCCTGCACGTACACCGCGCTCCTAACAGGCCTAGCCCCGATGCGTGCCTGAAGTGTTGTGAGAGGTAAGTGGAAAGTCCCGGCCCACAAGACTAGTGCATCCAAGCTCAACCCAGCGATTTCCTAGTATTTCCTGTGTGAGCCAGGTGCTACATCCTAAGTGCCATACGAGAGAAGCTAGCTGAACGCCTTGTCCGAAAGCAACTTACTTCGGAGAGTTGAGCTCACCCTCAGTCCCTCACAGTTGCACACTGCCTGCAGAAAGAGTTTCCAACATCTGCACCACAGCCGTTTGTCAGAGGCTTGTGAGACGCAAGTGGAATAAGCAGACCTGGAGGGTGTCTCCAGCTGCAGTGGAGTGGTATTCTGGGTACCTCCTGGCTTAGAACACTGTTACGTTCTCAGTGCCCGAGGAACGCAGCTAGTTGAAAGCTGGCTTGTAGGCGTGCTTCCTTGTGCGAGCTGAGTTCAGGGCAGGACCCTCCCGCATTCTGACTGCCCGTAGACGTAGGTCCCAGCATCCTTATGTTAGGTGCCGGAAGAGGTTGTGTGAAGAGCATGTGGAAGTGACAGGATTCTCCTCAGGTGTATCTGATCTCAATGCAGACATTGCAAACGTCCTTGTTCAATGAGAGTGTAGCTCGGTCCTAGCTCCCATCAAAGTGTCTAGCAGACATCTGCCTGCAAAGCATACACACTTCCGAGAGTTGGGCTTATGGACTGTCCCTCCCACATCCTGCCTGCACGTACACCGCGCTCCTAACAGGCCTAGCCCCGATGCGTGCCTGAAGTGTTGTGAGAGGTAAGTGGAAAGTCCCGGCCCACAAGACTAGTGCATCCAAGCTCAACCCAGCGATTTCCTAGTATTTCCTGTGTGAGCCAGGTGCGACATCCTAAGTGCCATACGAGAGAAGCTAGCTGAACGCCTTGTCCGAAAGCAACTTACTTCGGAGAGTTGAGCTCACCCTCAGTCCCTCACAGTTGCACACTGCCTGCAGAAAGAGTTTCCAAGATCTGCACCACAGCCGTTTGTCAGAGGCTTGTGAGACGCAAGTGGAATAAGCAGACCTGGAGGGTGTCTCCAGCTGCAGTGGAGTGGTATTCTGGGTACCTCCTGGCTTAGAGTACTGCTACGTTCTCAGTGCCCTAGGAACGCAGCTAGTTGAAAGCTGGCTTGTAGGCGTGCTTCCTTGTGCGAGCTGAGTTCAGGGCAGGACCCTCCCGCATTCTGACTGCCCGTAGACATAGGTCCCAGCATCCTTATGTTAGGCGCCGGAAGAGGTTGTGTGAAGAGCATGTGGAAGTGACAGGATTCTCCTCAAGTGTATCTGATCTCAATGCAGACATTGCAAACGTCCTTGTTCAATGAGAGTGTAGCTCGGTCCTAGCACCCATCAAAAGTGTCTAGCAGACATCTGCCTGCAAAGCATACACACTTCCGAGAGTTGAGCTTATGGACTGTCCCTCCCACATCCTGCCTGCACGGTACACCGCGCTCCTAACAGGCCTAGCCCCGATGCGTGCCTGAAGTGTTGTGAGAGGTAAGTGGAAAGTCCCGGCCCACAAGACTAGTGCATCCAAGCTCAACCAGCGAATTCCTAGTATTTCCTGTGTGAGCCAGGTGCTGCATCCTAAGGGCCATAGGAGAGAAGCTAGCTGAACGCCTTGTCCAAAAGCAACTTACTTTCGGAGAGCTGCGCTGACTCTCAGTCCCTCACAGTTGCACACTGCCTTCAGAAAGAGTTTCGAACATCTGCACCAGAGCCGTTTCTCAGAGGCTTGTGAGACGCAAGTGGAATAAGCAGACCTGGATGGTGTTCCAGCTGCAGTGGAGTGGTATTCTGGGTACCTCTTGGCTTAGAGTACTGCTACGTTCTCAGTGCCCTAAGAACGCAGCTAGTTGAAACCTGGCTTGTAGGCATGCTTCCTTGTGCGAGCTGAGGTCAGGGCAGGACCGGCCCGCATCCTGCCAGCCAGTAGACAAAGGTCCCAGCATCCTTATGTTAGACGCCGGAAGAGGTTGTGAAAAGCATGTGGAAGTGACAGGACTCTGCTCAAGTGAATCTGAGTCCAATACAGACATCGCAATCGTCCTTGTTCAATGAGAGTGTAGCTCAACAGACTAGTGTCATCAAGCTCATTTAGTGTGCTTTTTAGTCACTCCAAGCTCTTGAGCGAATTCCTAGTATATCCTGTGTGAGCCAAGTGCTGCATGAAGGAGTGAGAAAAAAGTTGTGTGAAGGAAAGAGCCTAAGATTCTAAGGACAGTGTATGAATAAGCTTGCCTTCCATACACCTGATCAAAATCTCGCATTTGGGATTGGTTTATTTTATTAAGACAACTTCTAACACCATGTCTCAGGAGGTGGTAGCAGTGAAAACTAGGCCTTCTACTCTGTTTGACCTGTGCAGGAGAGTGGTGTCCCACCCCCACCCACCCCACCCCCCCCGCCCATGTCACAAGCCCAGTACATCATGGCATCTTACCTTGGCTCAGTATGTATTACGTTGAGAAGACTGAGGAAATAGACTTCAAGAAAGGCCACTCTGCTTAGGCTATTTGATGCTCACTCTGATATGAGCTGATAAAGATTAGGCCTTCAGTTTGGTTATAACACAAATCAGAGAAGGGCAGAAATCACAGTGAATGATAGAATCAAGATTCATAGAAGTCTTGTCATAGCTGGAGCAATGGAAAATTCTAACAAGGGGAAATTTAATAGAGATAAACCAACTCTTCACACATGCCCTCTACGTAGCAGGTGAAGGGTCTTGCCTTAGTAGCAGATTGTTTGAAATGACTTAGGAGATTTAGTTCACAATATGCTGAAGCAATCTCACAGTGACTGTGACATAAACTTGTGAACTGGGGATGCCTGGTGGCTCAGCGGGTTTAGCACCTGCCTTCAGCCCGGGGCATGATCCTGGAGACCCAGGATCGAGTCCCACGTTGGGCTCCCTGCGTGGAGCCTGCTTCTCCCTCTGCCTGTGTCTCTGCCTCTCTCTCTCTCTCTCTCTCTCGTCTCTCATGAATAAACAAATAAAATCTTTAAATAAATAAACTTGTGAACTGTAAAATATAAGATGAAGGACAGGGAGAAGGGGGTGGGAGGTTGATGGTATAGCATAATTCTATGGTGGTCAGCCTACCTCTGAAGAATGGAGACAGAAGTTGGAACCATACTGGTGAGCCAAATTTGGAAGACTTGGAATATTTTTTTCTGAAATAAAAAGATACTATATCTTGAAATATTTGAATGGTTGTGATATGAAAGAGATATCAGTAGACTTGCTTTGGGTGGAAGTTAAAGGAGAATAGGCTTTTGCTGACCTGAAAGTAGAACTTTAGAGGTTTAAAAGTTTTATAAGTTTAAAACTCTGAGCCTACTGGTAATGAAATAAGCTAATTCCAGAAGGTATATGCTGCTCATCATTAAGTGTTCAAATAGAATGTAAAGGAAATTCACGCATTAGAAGAGGTGTTGGACGAGATGACTTTTAGGCCTGCTTGTGGCCCTGCAAGTCCATGATTCTTTGATTCAGATATAATTTACTGGGACCTTCATTTAAACAAAATTTCCTTTGCTGCTCCATTATTAGGTGACAGAACTAATTTAATTCAATAAACATTAACTAAAACTTATAGTGTATAACATCTTATACTAAATTTGGGAAGTACAGACACAATCCCTAACTTTTTGGAGCTAAATTTGAGAAACTTACGAGCTGTATCACTGTAGAATAGAATAACTAGTGTGATAGAGGGGAGAAAGGAGGATTAGGGAAAGGAAAAAAGAAAGGCTCACCTAGGAAGGAATATTTGATGGGTTATATGTGAATGAAACCAATGTCAAGAAAACATGTTTGTATTAGAATTGGAAATTTAATTTATAGAGACACACTGGATACAGTGACATTCACCCCATATGCTTCAGCTCTTCTACTTCCATCTCAACTTTGACTCCTTATGACACTAAGGCCCCCAAAAATTCCTCAAGCACTGCGTTCATGAATTAGGTGTTCTGAACAGAGAGATAGATTCCAGAATATTGGCAAACAATACTGGCTTTCTGCTACTTATTAAGGAAACATCAGATTCATTTTGTCCTAGAGTCTCTCAAGCAGTCCATTTGACTAGCTGTTGATGAAGACTATTAAGATCTTTCTATTGGAGAAATATTTCTTTTCTCAGTATTATCTCAAAGTTTCTGGAGAGATGTTTAAAATCTTTTTTCTAGTTTTGCTAGCTGTGAAATCATTGATCATTGTAGGGCATTGAGGAGGTCCGAGCTTGGTGTTTAGAGATCCAGACTTGGAGTATATCCATTCCATAGGAGTCCTCTTCCACTTTCTCAGTTTTGCATAACAGTAACTCTCTCCTTATTCATAATTCAAAAACAGTTATTAGGTGCTTTCTTGTTTCTAGGAATAAATAGCAAGATAAATGGACATAGCCCCTGACTGCTTACAAAGCCAGAGTATTGAAATCTATGTGGTATAGTAGTGAGTGTACATAAAGAGATTAGTACAATAGAGGTAATAAATGGAGATATAAAGCAATAGGAAAATGAAGGATTATTCGGTAACTTATTTTCTAGCAATTGGGTAACCATTTGGAGAAAAATAAAATGAGATTCACTTTATGATATACTCCAAAAATAATTCTTTCAGAATTGTATAATTATATAATAATTTCTCAGAATGGAGAAAGGCTGCTAATTATTACATGGTTAAATAGATAAAATAATTATAAGAAAATATGGCCACACTTGATCACATAAATGTCAACACTTAAACAAAATTCAAATGGTAAACTTGGAAAGAATGTTTGCAAAAATATTTGCGATGTTTCCAAAATAAAAGATAGGGAAGATGATGCACAACTCTTTAGAATAAAATGAGCAGTGATGAAGGGAGATCACAAAATACACAATAATATCCAAAAATAAAACCTGTCCAATATCATTAACACTGGGAAATGAGGGAGAAAGTGAGTTTGTTATCTCTTATGAAGTCCTTTTGTTTTTGCATTTATTTTCATGGATAGTGCAATGAGTTGTCTCAGAATGGATGAGATTTGCATTTTAATATTATTTTCATGGGAGAAAAATTAATATATATTTCTTGGTGGGTGTTTGGTAGTATTTGTCAAGTCTTAAAATGTTCAAATTCTTGACTAATAATTCACTTCTTAGAATTTATAGAATTAAATGGTTGAGATGTTTATGAATATCTATTTGCACTACAGCAAAGTATAGTAACAAAAAAGCTATAAACAATTTAAATATTCAACAATATAGGAAGTGTATATCAAATGATTTCAAAGTTGTACTAAAATCCTATTTTTAAAAAATATCATCTTTGCTTCCGTAGTGAAATGGCTTCTTCATATTTTTATGAAAGTCTCCTTACTCATTGCCCAATGAATCTCCTTACTCATTGCTCAAAGTTCATTGAACTTATAGCTGATAGCCCAGATAAATGCAATATTCATTCCTTGGTGCATTTCACAAGGATTGATTTCTGGTTTTCTATGTTACTGTTTTATTATTGTGTACAAAGTCATTGTTCTGGGACACCAGAGATATTGCAGTTGAAAAAAAGTTTTGACTTGGTGCAGCTTGCATTTTAGAGGATAAGACATAGTAAACAAATAATTCCAGGTAATCATATATTATGGAAAACAAATCATGACTAATAGGGTAGACAGAGTTTGGAGTTGTGTGATATTTTATATATAGTTTTCAGGGACAGTCTCTGTAAACTGACATTTGAACAGAGACTTGGAATGAATGTGGAAATGGGTCATGCTGATCTCTGAGTGATGAATTGTTTAATAGAAGTGACAGCACTTGCAAAGGTCCTAAGATAATAAGGAACCATGTGGAAACCAATGAAAGCAGAGTGGTATGAAATATGAAATAGTGGTCGAAAATGAGTATTGAGAGAAGTGAGGTGGGGATGAGGGTTGGATCTATAGGACTCTGTAATGCCATGCTAAGAGTTCTGGTGTTTTGGGAGTAGTGGAGTCTGGATTTTTGTTCTATTTTGTTTTTTTGAGTTGTATGGAAAAATCATCAGAGCATTTCACCAGATGAATGACTATAAATGGCCTATGCTTTCAAAGGAACATTCTGACTATTGTCTAGAAAATATTTTAGAAAGAGGCACAACTGGAACTAGGTAAATAATAGATTATTTCAGCAGCTCGGGCAAGACATAATGGTTCCTGGTAAAAGGCCAAAGGTGATGAGAAGTGGTTGAGTTTGGCATTTCTTTTGAGTTTTGCCAAGATTTAGGTAATAAATTAAATTTAAAGTGTGAACATAAACAGATGTCATAGATAATTCTACATGTAGCTTGAACAACTGGATGAGAGGATTGCTTTCATCAAAGTGCACAAGTTGTAAGACTAACATTTAGGATGTTTCAAAGTCAGTTAAGTCTGACTTATCAAGTAGATATCCATAGGGAGATTTTGAGTGGGGATTTGGATACTTAAGTCTGTAGTTAAGGAAGGAGGTCATTTTTGCAAACATATATTTGGAAAGTTGTCTAAAGATATATTAAATATTAAAATTAAATAAATAAAGCCATGAGACTAAGATCACTTGAGGAGTAAGTATAATGAAAAAGTGTATAGTCTAAGTCCCAAGTTAATCCAACATTCAGAGTTTAGATAAATTACAAAGATTCAGAAATGAAATTTTGGTCAGAAACTTGATCAGAGAGGCTGAGGGCTAACCAGATATATGAGATCTCACGTAGTCAAGTGAAGAAGATAGCTCATGACTGAGTGATCAAGTGTCATGGTTGATAGAGATAAAGATTCAGGAGTGACTATTGGATTTGACAACATGGCAGTCATCTGAGATTTGATAAAATCAATTAGGGGCAAGGTCTGGAAAAAAGCTCAACTAGAGAGAATGCAAACTGAGAGTACAGGCAGCAAGGAGAAACAACTATTTGGACAACTTTTGATAAATCAGTCAGTCAGTCATAGTGGCTAGAAGGGCATGTGGAAAATTTTTTGTTGTTGTTTTTGTGTGTGTGTGTGTGTGTGTGTTTAAATGAATATAAAATAGCATGTTCTATCCTAATGGAGTCATTCAGAAGAGAAAAATTGATGACTCAAAAGAAAGAGGGAGATAATCAAGCTTGGCATATTACCATCTACAATGGCAAAGTCACACTTTTATTTCTCTAAAAGAGGGGATCTTTTGAAAATTTTTGCATTTCATATCTCTAACATTCCAAGCAGAGAAACAGAGGCCCAGAGCTTTTATGCTCTGTCTTACCAATCAAGAATTTCCTGTTGAGATAAGCGCCACAGCAGTATCAACACTCTTAACTGTCTGCCTCTTACTTTAAAAAGTAACCACATCTAGCCCTATTTTTACTTTCCATCATCTCTTTTCAGTAGAGTGTCTCTCCTTTTACCGAAGGTAATCCCTTTGTTTTGTGGATATATTCACAAAGGCTAACTCAAATTGTTTTCTATGTTTTTCAACCAAAGTAGCACTGATAAGGACACACTGAAGATATATTTTATAATGGAAGAATGGTTGAATCTAAGCAAATTTCTTACAATGTATTATATGTGCTAGAGATAGTAAAATAATGATATCAAAATATGAAGAAATCATATATGTGCACATCCACCATTTATTTTTTTTAATTTTTTTAATTTATTATTTATGATAGTCACAGAGAGAGAGAGAGAGAGAGGCAGAGATACAGGCAGAGGGAGAAGCAGGCTCCATGCACCGGGAGCCCGACGTGGGACTCGATCCCGGGTCTCCAGGATCGCGCCCTGGGCCAAAGGCAGGCGCCAAACCGCTGCGCCACCCAGGGATCCCACATCCACCATTTAAAACATAAAATCTGGGGGGATTCCTGGGTGGCTCAGTGGTTCAGTGCCTGCCTTTGGCCCAGAGCGTGATCCTGGAGTCACGTGTCAGGCTCCTGGCATGGAGCCTGCTTCTCCCTCTGCTGTCTCTCTCTCTCTCTCTCTCTCTCTCTCTCTCTCTCTCTGTCAATCATTAGTAAATAAATAAAATCTTTTAAAAAACAAATTAAATAAAATCTGTGCAAATATTATATGTCATTATTTTTGAAAAGTTATGTGTAATTCTTCAGACAGATTAGCTTTAGAAAGCAACGTTAGGGAGCACTGGATGGGTCAGTTGGTTAAGAGTCTGACTCAGTTTCAGCTCAGGTTATGATCCCAGGGATCATGAAATAGAACCCTACATGAAGCTCTTTGATGGTCTCTACGTTCAGTGGGGAGTCAGCTTGAGATTTTTTTCCCTCTCTCTTTCTCCCTCTACTCTCTCTCTCTCTCCCCAAAACATAAATAAAAAAATCTTTGAGGAAAAGAAAGCAATGTTAGATTATAGGAAAAACTTAACAGTTTTTTTCATTGGCACAGAGTATTTAATGAAAAAGGACTATAATTTGAGAAATATACTTAGTGGAATAAATATGTTTTCTTCATTATCTGATTTTGATTTTACCCTTAACAGTCTTCTATTTCCATTACAGATTCTATGTTAATAAAGAATGGAAATAGCTATCTACTGGTCACTTAATGTTATAGAATCTTCCTAGGAGGGAAAAGTACACTTTCCAATAGGGCTTAAAATCATGCCACTGAATGCTGTGAGAGCTCCATGAATACTTTATGATAATTCAAGAGGCCACATGTCTAAATCCACAGTCATTGATACCTTTTGTCTTGCATATCAAAGAGTGGCAATATGGACAACTTTGGATACTGAACTGATGCTAGGGATTGTTTGTTTTAATTCAGAGTTGGAGTATCTTGGCATGAAGTGCTGAGAGCAGCCTATGAATATGAATAAGGAATTGGAAAATTTGGGTTCTAGATCTAGTTTTGTTTTTTTGCCTTAAATTTATATAGTTATATATCTCTTAACATACTAAGAGATGATAAGAAATGCAATAAAATGCTAAAGTAAAACCCAAAGGTGCATTTTTTAAGCTAAAAATATTCCAGTGTTAAAATACTTATGCCATTGTATAATCCATCAACCTTTATATATTCAGTTTTAAAGTCTATAAATGCCATGGACTTGTGGGGATCAAATAAGATAATAAATATGTAATCTCTTTGAAAACTCTAAAGCATTATGGAAATGTGAGGTATTGTACTTCTGGTTATTTTTTTTTATTTCAAGTTTTTCCTTAAATTCTAGTTAGTTAACATATTTGGTAAAATTGGTTTTAGATGTAGAATTTAGTGATTCATCGCTTACATACAATACACAGTGCTCATCACAAGTGCCCTCCTTAATACCCATCACTCATTTAGCCCATCCCCTGTGCACCTCCCTCCATCAACCCTCAGTTTGCTCTCTATAGTCAAGAATCTCTTAGGAAGAGGAATCCTCTCACACTGTGGTGGGAATGCAAACTGGTGCAGCTACTCTTGAAAACAGTACTGAGGTTCCTCAAGAAGTTACAAGTAGAGCTATCCTGTGGCCCACCAATTGTACTAC
>NW_024570950.1:0-11454 GCF_018345385.1 Vulpes lagopus | reverse complement strand
ACTTGCGTCTCACAAAGCCTCTGAGAAACGGCTCTGTGCAGATGTTCGAAACTCATTCTGAAGGGCAGTGTGCAACTGTGAGGGACTGAGAGTCAGCGCAGCTCTCCGAAAGAAGTTGCTTTTGGGACAAGGCGTTCAGCTAACTTCTCTCCGATGGGCCCTTAGGATGCAGCACCTGGCTCACACAGGAAATACTAGGAATTTCGCTGCATTGAGCTTGGATGCACTAGTCTTCTGGGCCGGAATTTTCCACTTACCTCTCACAACACTTCAGGCACGCATCGGGGCTAGGCCTGTTAGGAGCGCGGTGTACGTGCAGGCAGGATGTGGGAGGACAGTCCATAAGCCCAACTCTCGGAAGTGTGTATGCTTTGCAGGCAGATGTCTGCTAGACACTTTGATGGGAGCTAGGACCGAGCTACACTCTCATTGAACAAGGACGTTTGCAATGTCTGCATTGAGATCAGATACACTTGAGGAGAATCCTGTCACTTCCACATGCTCTTCACACAACCTCTTCCGGCACCTAACATAAGGATGCTGGGACCTACGTCTACGGGCAGTCAGAATGCGGGAGGGTCCTGCCCTGAACTCAGCTCGCACAAGGAAGCACGCCTACAAGCCAGCTTTCAACTAGCTGCGTTCCTCGGGCACTGAGAACGTAACAGTGTTCTAAGCCAGGAGGTACCCAGAATACCACTCCACTGCAGCTGGAGACACCCTCCAGGTCTGCTTATTCCACTTGCGTCTCACAAGCCTCTGACAAACGGCTGTGGTGCAGATGTTGGAAACTCTTTCTGCAGGCAGTGTGCAACTGTGAGGGACTGAGGGTGAGCTCAACTCTCCGAAGTAAGTTGCTTTCGGACAAGGCGTTCAGCTAGCTTCTCTCGTATGGCACTTAGGATGCAGCACCTGGCTCACACAGGAAATACTAGGAATTCGCTGGATTGAGCTTGGATGCACTAGTCTTGTGGGCCGGGAGTTTCCACTTACCTCTCACAACACTTCAGGCACGCATCGGGGCTAGGCCTGTTAGGAGCGCGGTGTACCTGCAGGCAGGATGTGGGAGGGACAGTCCATAAGCTCAACTCTTGGAAGTGTGTATGCTTTGCAGGCAGATGTCGGCTAGACCCTTTTGATGGGTGCTAGGACCGAGCTACACTCTCATTGAACAAGGACGATTGCAATGTCTGTATTGGACTCAGATTCACATGAGCAGAGTCCTGTCACTTCCACATGCTTTTCACACAACCTCTTCCGGCGCCTAACATAAGGATGCAGGGACCTATGTCGACGTGCAGTCAGGATGCGGGAGGGTCCTGCCGGACCTCAGCTCGCACAAGGAAGTATGCCTACAAGCCAGCTTTCAACTAGCTGCGTTCTTAGGGCACTGAGAACATAGCAGTACTCTAAGTCAGGAGGTACCCAGAATACCACTCCACTGCAGCTGGAAACACCATCCAGGTCTGCTTATTCCACTTGCGTCTCACAAGCCTCTGAGAAACGGCTCTGGTGCAGATGTTCGAAACTCATTCTGCAGGCAGTGTGCAACTGTGAGGGACTGAGAGTCAGCGCAGCTCTCCGAAGTAAGTTGCTTTTGGACACGGTGTTCAGCTACCTTCTCTCATATGGCACTTAGGATGCAGCACCTGGCTCACACAGGAAATACTAGGAATTCGCTGGATTGAGCTTGGATGCACTAGTATTGTGGGCCGGGTGTTTCCACTTACCTCTCACAACACTTCAGTCACGCATCGGTGCTAGGCCTGTTAGGAGCGCGGTGTACCTGCCGACACGATGTGAGAGGGATAGTCCATAAGCTCACCTCTCGGAAGTGTGTATGATTTGCAGGCAATTGTCTGCTACACACTTTGGTGGGATCTAGGACCGAGCTACACTCTCATGGAACAAGGACGTTTGCAATGTCTGTATTGGACTCAGATTCACTTGAGCAGAGTCCTGTCACTTCCACATGCTTTTCACACAACCTCTTCCGGCGCGTAACATAAGGATGCTGGGAGCATTGTCTACGGGCAGGCAGGATGCGGGCGGGTCCTGCCCTGAGCTCAGCTCGCACAAGGAAGCATGCCTACAAGCCAGCTTTCAACTAGCTGCCTAACTAGGGCACTGAGAACGTAGCAGTTCTCTAAGCCACGAAGTACCCAGAATACCACTCCACTGCAGCTGGAGACACCCTCCAGGTCTGCTTCTTTCACTTGCGTCTCACAAGCCTCTGACAAACGGCTCTGGTGCAGATGTTGGAAACTCTTTTTGCAGGCAGTGTGCAACTGTGAGGGACAGAGGGTCAGCTCAACACTCGGAAGTAATTTGCTTTTGGACAAGGCGTTCAGCTAGCTTCTCTCGTATGGCACCTAGGATGTACCATCTGGGTCACATAAGAAATACTAAAAAACCGCTAGATTGAGCTTGGATGCACTAGTGTTGTGGGCCAGGACTTTCCACTTACCTCTCACAACACTTCAGGCAGGCATCGGGGCTAGGCCTGTTAGGAGCGCGGTGTACCTGCAGGCAGAATGTGGGAGGGACAGTCCATAAGCTCAACTCTCGGAAGTGTGTATGCTTTGCAGGCAGATGTCTGGAAGACACTTATTGATGGGTGCTAGGGCCTAGCTACACTCTCATTGAACAAGGACATTTGCAATGTCTGTATTGGACTCAGATTCACTTGAGCAGAGACCTGTCACTTCCACATGCTTTTCACACTACCTCTTCCGGCGCCTAACATAAGGATGCTGGGACCTACGTCTACGGACAGGCAGAATACGGCGGCTTCTGTCCTGACCTCAGCTCGCACAAGGAAGCATGCCTACAAGCCAGCTTTCAACTAGCTGTGTTCTTAGGGCACTGAGAACGTAGCAGTGTTCTAAGCCAGGAGGTACCCAGAAACCCACTCCACTGCAGATGGAGACCCCATCCAGGTCTGTTTATTCCACTTGCGTCTCAAAGCCTCTGAGACGTGCTATGGTGCAGATGTTGGAAACTCTTTCTGCAGGCCGTGTGCAACTGTGAGGGACTGAGGGTGAGCTCTACACTCCGAAGTAAGTTGCTTTTGGAAAAGGCGTTCAGCTAGCTTCTCTCGTATGGCACTTAGGATGTAGCACCTGGCTTACACAGGAAATACTAGGAAACCGCTAGATTGAGCTTGGATGCACTAGTCTTGTGGGCCGGGACATTCCACTTACCTCTCACAACACTTCAGGCACGCATCGGGGCTTGGCCTTTTAGGAGCCGCGGTGTACCTGCAGGCAGGATGTGGGAGGGACTGTCCATAAGCTCAACTCTCGGAAGTGTGTATGCGTTGCAGGCAGATGTCTGGAAGACACTTATTGATGGGTGCTAGTACCGAGCTACACTCTCATTGAACAAGGACGTTTGCAATGTCTGTATTGGACTCAGATACACTTGAGCAGAATCCTGTCACTTCCACATGCTTTTCACACAACCTCTTCCGGCGCCTAACATAAGGATGCTGGGAACTAAGTCTACGGGCAGTCAGATGCAGGTTGGTCCTGCCCTGACCTCAGCTCGCACAAGGAAGCATGCCTACAAGACAGCTTTCAACTAGCTGCGTTCTGGGGCACTGAGAAAGTAGCAGTATTCTAAGCCAGGAGGTACCCAGAATAGCACTCACTGCAGCTGGAGACACCCTCCAGGTCTGCTTATTCCACTTGCGTCTCACAAGCCTCTGACAAACGGCTGTGGTGCAGATGTTCAAAACTCATTCTGCAGGCAGTGTGCAACTGTGAGGGACTCAGGGTCAGCTCAACTCTCCGAAGTAAGTTGCTTTTGGACAAGGCGTTCAGCTAGCTTCTCTCGTATGGCACTTAGGATGTAGCACCTGGCTAACACAGGAAATACTAGGAAACCGCTAGATTGAGCTTGGATGCACTAGTCTTGTGGGCCGGGACTTTCCACTTACCTCTCACAACACTTCAGGCACGCATCGGGCTAGGCCTGTTAGGAGCACGGTGTACGTGCAGGCAGGATGTGGGAGGGACAGTCCATAAGCCCAACTCTCGGAAGTGTGTATGCTTTGCAGGCAGATGTCTGCTAGACACTTTGATGGGAGCTAGGACCGAGCTACACTCTCATTGAACAAGGACGTTTGCAATGTCTGCATTGAGATCAGATACACTGAGGAGAATCCTGTCACTTCCACATGCTCTTCACACAACCTCTTCCGGCACCTAACATAAGGATGCTGGGACCTACGTCTACGGGCAGTCAGAATGCGGGAGGGTCCTGCCCTGAACTCAGCTCGCACAAGGAAGCACGCCTACAAGCCAGCTTTCAACTAGCTGCGTTCCTCGGGCACTGAGAACGTAACAGTGTTCTAAGCCAGGAGGTACCCAGAATACCACTCCACTGCAGCTGGAGACACCCTCCAGGTCTGCTTATTCCACTTGCGTCTCACAAGCCTCTGACAAACGGCTGTGGTGCAGATGTTGGAAACTCTTTCTGCAGGCAGTGTGCAACTGTGAGGGACTGAGGGTGAGCTCAACTCTCCGAAGTAAGTTGCTTTCGGACAAGGCGTTCAGCTAGCTTCTCTCGTATGGCACTTAGGATGTAGCACCTGGCTCACACAGGAAATACTAGGAAATCGCTGGGTTGAGCTTGGATGCACTAGTCTTGTGGGCCGGGACTTTCCACTTACCTCTCACAACACTTCAGGCACGCATCGGGGCTAGGCCTGTTAGGAGCGCGGTGTACGTGCAGGCAGGATGTGGGAGGGACAGTCCATAAGCCCAACTCTCGGAAGTGTGTATGCTTTGCAGGCAGATGTCTGCTAGACACTTTGATGGGAGCTAGGACCGAGCTACACTCTCATTGAACAAGGACGTTTGCAATGTCTGCATTGAGATCAGATACACCTGAGGAGAATCCTGTCACTTCCACATGCTCTTCACACAACCTCTTCCGGCACCTAACATAAGGATGCTGGGACCTACGTCTACGGGCAGTCAGAATGCGGGAGGGTCCTGCCCTGAACTCAGCTCGCACAAGGAAGCACGCCTACAAGCCAGCTTTCAACTAGCTGCGTTCCTCGGGCACTGAGAACGTAACAGTGTTCTAAGCCAGGAGGTACCCAGAATACCACTCCACTGCAGCTGGAGACACCCTCCAGGTCTGCTTATTCCACTTGCGTCTCACAAGCCTCTGACAAACGGCTGTGGTGCAGATGTTGGAAACTCTTTCTGCAGGCAGTGTGCAACTGTGAGGGACTGAGGGTGAGCTCAACTCTCCGAAGTAAGTTGCTTTCGGACAAGGCGTTCAGCTAGCTTCTCTCGTATGGCACTTAGGATGTCGCACCTGGCTCACACAGGAAATACTAGGAAATCGCTGGGTTGAGCTTGGATGCACTAGTCTTGTGGGCCGGGACTTTCCACTTACCTCTCACAACACTTCAGGCACGCATCGGGGCTAGGCCTGTTAGGAGCGCGGTGTACGTGCAGGCAGGATGTGGGAGGGACAGTCCATAAGCCCAACTCTCGGAAGTGTGTATGCTTTGCAGGCAGATGTCTGCTAGACACTTTGATGGGAGCTAGGACCGAGCTACACTCTCATTGAACAAGGACGTTTGCAATGTCTGCATTGAGATCAGATACACCTGAGGAGAATCCTGTCACTTCCACATGCTCTTCACACAACCTCTTCCGGCACCTAACATAAGGATGCTGGGACCTACGTCTACGGGCAGTCAGAATGCGGGAGGGTCCTGCCCTGAACTCAGCTCGCACAAGGAAGCACGCCTACAAGCCAGCTTTCAACTAGCTGCGTTCCTCGGGCACTGAGAACGTAACAGTGTTCTAAGCCAGGAGGTACCCAGAATACCACTCCACTGCAGCTGGAGACACCCTCCAGGTCTGCTTATTCCACTTGCGTCTCACAAGCCTCTGACAAACGGCTGTGGTGCAGATGTTGGAAACTCTTTCTGCAGGCAGTGTGCAACTGTGAGGGACTGAGGGTGAGCTCAACTCTCCGAAGTAAGTTGCTTTCGGACAAGGCGTTCAGCTAGCTTCTCTCGTATGGCACTTAGGATGTCGCACCTGGCTCACACAGGAAATACTAGGAAATCGCTGGGTTGAGCTTGGATGCACTAGTCTTGTGGGCCGGGACTTTCCACTTACCTCTCACAACACTTCAGGCACGCATCGGGGCTAGGCCTGTTAGGAGCGCGGTGTACGTGCAGGCAGGATGTGGGAGGGACAGTCCATAAGCCCAACTCTCGGAAGTGTGTATGCTTTGCAGGCAGATGTCTGCTAGACACTTTGATGGGAGCTAGGACCGAGCTACACTCTCATTGAACAAGGACGTTTGCAATGTCTGCATTGAGATCAGATACACCTGAGGAGAATCCTGTCACTTCCACATGCTCTTCACACAACCTCTTCCGGCACCTAACATAAGGATGCTGGGACCTACGTCTACGGGCAGTCAGAATGCGGGAGGGTCCTGCCCTGAACTCAGCTCGCACAAGGAAGCACGCCTACAAGCCAGCTTTCAACTAGCTGCGTTCCTCGGGCACTGAGAACGTAACAGTGTTCTAAGCCAGGAGGTACCCAGAATACCACTCCACTGCAGCTGGAGACACCCTCCAGGTCTGCTTATTCCACTTGCGTCTCACAAGCCTCTGACAAACGGCTGTGGTGCAGATGTTGGAAACTCTTTCTGCAGGCAGTGTGCAACTGTGAGGGACTGAGGGTGAGCTCAACTCTCCGAAGTAAGTTGCTTTCGGACAAGGCGTTCAGCTAGCTTCTCTCGTATGGCACTTAGGATGTCGCACCTGGCTCACACAGGAAATACTAGGAAATCGCTGGGTTGAGCTTGGATGCACTAGTCTTGTGGGCCGGGACTTTCCACTTACCTCTCACAACACTTCAGGCACGCATCGGGGCTAGGCCTGTTAGGAGCGCGGTGTA
Organism: Vulpes lagopus; assembly: GCF_018345385.1. Taxonomy (NCBI): domain Eukaryota; kingdom Metazoa; phylum Chordata; class Mammalia; order Carnivora; family Canidae; genus Vulpes; species Vulpes lagopus. The sequence goes on along the minus strand of NW_024570950.1, from coordinate 4,513 downwards.
CGTGCAGGCAGGATGTGGGAGGGACAGTCCATAAGCCCAACTCTCGGAAGTGTGTATGCTTTGCAGGCAGATGTCTGCTAGACACTTTGATGGGAGCTAGGACCGAGCTACACTCTCATTGAACAAGGACGTTTGCAATGTCTGCATTGAGATCAGATACACCTGAGGAGAATCCTGTCACTTCCACATGCTCTTCACACAACCTCTTCCGGCACCTAACATAAGGATGCTGGGACCTACGTCTACGGGCAGTCAGAATGCGGGAGGGTCCTGCCCTGAACTCAGCTCGCACAAGGAAGCACGCCTACAAGCCAGCTTTCAACTAGCTGCGTTCCTCGGGCACTGAGAACGTAACAGTGTTCTAAGCCAGGAGGTACCCAGAATACCACTCCACTGCAGCTGGAGACACCCTCCAGGTCTGCTTATTCCACTTGCGTCTCACAAGCCTCTGACAAACGGCTGTGGTGCAGATGTTGGAAACTCTTTCTGCAGGCAGTGTGCAACTGTGAGGGACTGAGGGTGAGCTCAACTCTCCGAAGTAAGTTGCTTTCGGACAAGGCGTTCAGCTAGCTTCTCTCGTATGGCACTTAGGATGTCGCACCTGGCTCACACAGGAAATACTAGGAAATCGCTGGGTTGAGCTTGGATGCACTAGTCTTGTGGGCCGGGACTTTCCACTTACCTCTCACAACACTTCAGGCACGCATCGGGGCTAGGCCTGTTAGGAGCGCGGTGTACGTGCAGGCAGGATGTGGGAGGGACAGTCCATAAGCCCAACTCTCGGAAGTGTGTATGCTTTGCAGGCAGATGTCTGCTAGACACTTTGATGGGAGCTAGGACCGAGCTACACTCTCATTGAACAAGGACGTTTGCAATGTCTGCATTGAGATCAGATACACCTGAGGAGAATCCTGTCACTTCCACATGCTCTTCACACAACCTCTTCCGGCACCTAACATAAGGATGCTGGGACCTACGTCTACGGGCAGTCAGAATGCGGGAGGGTCCTGCCCTGAACTCAGCTCGCACAAGGAAGCACGCCTACAAGCCAGCTTTCAACTAGCTGCGTTCCTCGGGCACTGAGAACGTAACAGTGTTCTAAGCCAGGAGGTACCCAGAATACCACTCCACTGCAGCTGGAGACACCCTCCAGGTCTGCTTATTCCACTTGCGTCTCACAAGCCTCTGACAAACGGCTGTGGTGCAGATGTTGGAAACTCTTTCTGCAGGCAGTGTGCAACTGTGAGGGACTGAGGGTGAGCTCAACTCTCCGAAGTAAGTTGCTTTCGGACAAGGCGTTCAGCTAGCTTCTCTCGTATGGCACTTAGGATGTCGCACCTGGCTCACACAGGAAATACTAGGAAATCGCTGGGTTGAGCTTGGATGCACTAGTCTTGTGGGCCGGGACTTTCCACTTACCTCTCACAACACTTCAGGCACGCATCGGGGCTAGGCCTGTTAGGAGCGCGGTGTACGTGCAGGCAGGATGTGGGAGGGACAGTCCATAAGCCCAACTCTCGGAAGTGTGTATGCTTTGCAGGCAGATGTCTGCTAGACACTTTGATGGGAGCTAGGACCGAGCTACACTCTCATTGAACAAGGACGTTTGCAATGTCTGCATTGAGATCAGATACACCTGAGGAGAATCCTGTCACTTCCACATGCTCTTCACACAACCTCTTCCGGCACCTAACATAAGGATGCTGGGACCTACGTCTACGGGCAGTCAGAATGCGGGAGGGTCCTGCCCTGAACTCAGCTCGCACAAGGAAGCACGCCTACAAGCCAGCTTTCAACTAGCTGCGTTCCTCGGGCACTGAGAACGTAACAGTGTTCTAAGCCAGGAGGTACCCAGAATACCACTCCACTGCAGCTGGAGACACCCTCCAGGTCTGCTTATTCCACTTGCGTCTCACAAGCCTCTGACAAACGGCTGTGGTGCAGATGTTGGAAACTCTTTCTGCAGGCAGTGTGCAACTGTGAGGGACTGAGGGTGAGCTCAACTCTCCGAAGTAAGTTGCTTTCGGACAAGGCGTTCAGCTAGCTTCTCTCGTATGGCACTTAGGATGTCGCACCTGGCTCACACAGGAAATACTAGGAAATCGCTGGGTTGAGCTTGGATGCACTAGTCTTGTGGGCCGGGACTTTCCACTTACCTCTCACAACACTTCAGGCACGCATCGGGGCTAGGCCTGTTAGGAGCGCGGTGTACGTGCAGGCAGGATGTGGGAGGGACAGTCCATAAGCCCAACTCTCGGAAGTGTGTATGCTTTGCAGGCAGATGTCTGCTAGACACTTTGATGGGAGCTAGGACCGAGCTACACTCTCATTGAACAAGGACGTTTGCAATGTCTGCATTGAGATCAGATACACCTGAGGAGAATCCTGTCACTTCCACATGCTCTTCACACAACCTCTTCCGGCACCTAACATAAGGATGCTGGGACCTACGTCTACGGGCAGTCAGAATGCGGGAGGGTCCTGCCCTGAACTCAGCTCGCACAAGGAAGCACGCCTACAAGCCAGCTTTCAACTAGCTGCGTTCCTCGGGCACTGAGAACGTAACAGTGTTCTAAGCCAGGAGGTACCCAGAATACCACTCCACTGCAGCTGGAGACACCCTCCAGGTCTGCTTATTCCACTTGCGTCTCACAAGCCTCTGACAAACGGCTGTGGTGCAGATGTTGGAAACTCTTTCTGCAGGCAGTGTGCAACTGTGAGGGACTGAGGGTGAGCTCAACTCTCCGAAGTAAGTTGCTTTCGGACAAGGCGTTCAGCTAGCTTCTCTCGTATGGCACTTAGGATGTCGCACCTGGCTCACACAGGAAATACTAGGAAATCGCTGGGTTGAGCTTGGATGCACTAGTCTTGTGGGCCGGGACTTTCCACTTACCTCTCACAACACTTCAGGCACGCATCGGGGCTAGGCCTGTTAGGAGCGCGGTGTACGTGCAGGCAGGATGTGGGAGGGACAGTCCATAAGCCCAACTCTCGGAAGTGTGTATGCTTTGCAGGCAGATGTCTGCTAGACACTTTGATGGGAGCTAGGACCGAGCTACACTCTCATTGAACAAGGACGTTTGCAATGTCTGCATTGAGATCAGATACACCTGAGGAGAATCCTGTCACTTCCACATGCTCTTCACACAACCTCTTCCGGCACCTAACATAAGGATGCTGGGACCTACGTCTACGGGCAGTCAGAATGCGGGAGGGTCCTGCCCTGAACTCAGCTCGCACAAGGAAGCACGCCTACAAGCCAGCTTTCAACTAGCTGCGTTCCTCGGGCACTGAGAACGTAACAGTGTTCTAAGCCAGGAGGTACCCAGAATACCACTCCACTGCAGCTGGAGACACCCTCCAGGTCTGCTTATTCCACTTGCGTCTCACAAGCCTCTGACAAACGGCTGTGGTGCAGATGTTGGAAACTCTTTCTGCAGGCAGTGTGCAACTGTGAGGGACTGAGGGTGAGCTCAACTCTCCGAAGTAAGTTGCTTTCGGACAAGGCGTTCAGCTAGCTTCTCTCGTATGGCACTTAGGATGTCGCACCTGGCTCACACAGGAAATACTAGGAAATCGCTGGGTTGAGCTTGGATGCACTAGTCTTGTGGGCCGGGACTTTCCACTTACCTCTCACAACACTTCAGGCACGCATCGGGGCTAGGCCTGTTAGGAGCGCGGTGTACGTGCAGGCAGGATGTGGGAGGGACAGTCCATAAGCCCAACTCTCGGAAGTGTGTATGCTTTGCAGGCAGATGTCTGCTAGACACTTTGATGGGAGCTAGGACCGAGCTACACTCTCATTGAACAAGGACGTTTGCAATGTCTGCATTGAGATCAGATACACCTGAGGAGAATCCTGTCACTTCCACATGCTCTTCACACAACCTCTTCCGGCACCTAACATAAGGATGCTGGGACCTACGTCTACGGGCAGTCAGAATGCGGGAGGGTCCTGCCCTGAACTCAGCTCGCACAAGGAAGCACGCCTACAAGCCAGCTTTCAACTAGCTGCGTTCCTCGGGCACTGAGAACGTAACAGTGTTCTAAGCCAGGAGGTACCCAGAATACCACTCCACTGCAGCTGGAGACACCCTCCAGGTCTGCTTATTCCACTTGCGTCTCACAAGCCTCTGACAAACGGCTGTGGTGCAGATGTTGGAAACTCTTTCTGCAGGCAGTGTGCAACTGTGAGGGACTGAGGGTGAGCTCAACTCTCCGAAGTAAGTTGCTTTCGGACAAGGCGTTCAGCTAGCTTCTCTCGTATGGCACTTAGGATGTCGCACCTGGCTCACACAGGAAATACTAGGAAATCGCTGGGTTGAGCTTGGATGCACTAGTCTTGTGGGCCGGGACTTTCCACTTACCTCTCACAACACTTCAGGCACGCATCGGGGCTAGGCCTGTTAGGAGCGCGGTGTACGTGCAGGCAGGATGTGGGAGGGACAGTCCATAAGCCCAACTCTCGGAAGTGTGTATGCTTTGCAGGCAGATGTCTGCTAGACACTTTGAT